>NC_092260.1:6414364-6496864 GCF_036320965.1 Panulirus ornatus
ACTCCATCTTTCCACCTCCAATTTGGTCTCCCTCTTCTCCTCGTTCCCTCCACCTCCGACACATATATCCTCTTGGTCAATCTTTCCTCACTCATTCTCTCCATGTGCTCAAACCATTTCAAAACACCCTCTTCTGCTCTCTCAACCACGCTCTTTTTATTTCCACACATCTCTCTTACCCTTACGTTACTTACTCGATCAAACCACCTCACACCACACATTGTCCTCAAACATCTCATTTCCAGCACATCCATCCTCCTGCGCACCACTCTATCCATAGCCCACGCCTCGCAACCATACAACATTGTTGGAACCACTATTCCTTCAAACATACCCATTTTTGCTTTCCGAGATAATGTTCTCGACTTCCACACATTCTTCAAGGCTCCCAGAATTTTCGCCCCCTCCCCCACCCTATGATCCACTTCCGCTACCAAATTCCATCCGCTGCCAGATCCACTCCCAGATATCTAAAACACTTCACTTCCTCCAGTTTTTTCTCCATTCAAACTCACCTCCCAATTGACTTGACCCTCAACCCTACTGTACCTAATAACCTTGCTCTTATTCACATTTACTCTTAACTTTCTTCTTTCACACACTTTACCAAACTCAGTCACCAGCTTCTGTAGTTTCTCACATGAATCAGCCACCAGTGCTGTATCATCAGCGAACAACAACTGACTCACTTCCCAAGCTCTCTCATCCCCAACAGACTTCATACTTGCCCCTCTTTCCAAAACTCTTGCATTCACCTCCCTAACAACCCCATCCATAAACAAATTAAACAACCATGGAGACATCACACACCCCTGCGCAAACCTACATTCACTGAAAACCAATCACTTTCCTCTCTTCCTACACGTACACATGCCTTACATCCTCGATAAAAACTTTTCACTGCTTCTAACAACTTGCCTCCCACACCATATATTCTTAATACCTTCCACAGAGCATCTCTACCAACTCTATCATATGCCTTTTCCAGATCCATAAATGCTACATACAAATCCATTTGCTTTTCTAAGTATTTCTCACATACATTCTTCAAAGCAAACACCTGATCCACACATCCTCTACCACTTCTGAAACCACACTGCTCTTCCCCAATCTGATGCTCTGTACATGCCTTCACCCTCTCAATCCATACCCTCCCATATAATTTGCCAGGAATACTCAACAAACTTATACCTCTGTAATTTGAGAACTCACTCTTATCCCCTTTGCCTTTGTACAATGGCACTATGCATGCATTCCGCCAATCCTCAGGCACCTCACCATGAGTCATACATACATTAAATAACCTTACCAACCAGTCAACAATACAGTCACCCCCTTTTTTAATAATTCCACTGCAATACCATCCAAACCTGCTGCCTTGCTGGCTTTCATCTTCCGCAAAGCTTTTACTACCTCTTCTCTGTTTACCAAATCATTTTCCCTAACCCTTGCACTTTGCATACCACCTCGACCAAAACACCCTATATATTATATATTTTTATTATACTTTGTCGCTGTCTCCCGCGTTTGCGAGGTAGCGCAAGGAAACAGACGAAAGAAATGGCCCAACCCCCCCCATACACATGTATATACATACGTCCACACACGCAAATATACATACCTACACAGCTTTCCATGGTTTACCCCAGACGCTTCACATGCCTTGATTCAATCCACTGACAAACACGTCAAACCCGGTATACCACATCGCTCCAATTCACTCTATTCCTTGCCCTCCTTTCACCCTCCTGCATGTTCAGGCCCCGATCACACAAAATCTTTTTCACTCCATCTTTCCACCTCCAATCTGGTCTCCTTCTTCTCCTCGTTCCCTCCACCTCCGACACATATATCCTCTTGGTCAATCTTTCCTCACTCATTCTCTCCATGTGCCCAAACCACTTCAAAACACCCTTTCTGCTCTCTCAACCACGCTCTTTTTATTTCCACACATCTCTCTTACCCTTACGTTACTCACTCGATCAAACCACCTCACACCACACATTGTCCTCAAACATCTCATTTCCAGCACATCCATCCTCCTGCGCACAACTCTGTCCATAGCCCACGCCTCACAACCATACAACATTGTTGGAACCACTATTCCTTCAAACATACCCATTTTTGCTTTCCGAGATAATGTTCTCGACTTCCACACATTCTTCAAGGCCCCAGAATTTTCGCCCCCTCCCCCACCCTATGATCCACTTCCGCTTCCATGGTTCCATCCGCTGACAGATCCACTCCCAGATATCTAAAACACTTCACTTCCTCCAGTTTTTCTCCATTCAAACTCACCTCCCAATTTACTTGACCTCAACCCTACTGTACCTAATAACCTTGCTCTTATTCACATTTACTCTTAACTTTCTTCTTCCACACACTTTACCAAACTCAGTCACCAGCTTCTGCAGTTTCTCACATGAATCAGCCACCAGCGCTGTATCATCAGCGAAGAACAACTGACTCACTTCCCAAGCTCTCTCATCCCCAACAGACTTCATACTTGCCCCTCTTTCCAAAACTCTTGCATTTACCTCCCTAACAACCCCATCCATAAACAAATTAAACAACCATGGAGACATCACACACCCCTGCCGCAAACCTACATTCACTGAGAACCAATCACTTTCCTCTCTTCCTACACGTACACATGCCTTACATCCTCAATAAAAACTTTTCACTGCTTCTAACAACTTTCCTCCCACACCATATATTCTTAATACCTTCCACAGAGCATCTCTATCAACTCTATCATATGCCTTCTCCAGATCCATAAATGCTACATACAAATCCATTTGCTTTTCTAAGTATTTCTCACATACATTCTTCAAAGCAAACACCTGATCCACACATCCTCTACCACTTCTGAAACCACACTGCTCTTCCCCAATCTGATGCTCTGTACATGCCTTCACCCTCTCAATCAATACCCTCCCATATAATTTACCAGGAATACTCAACAAACTTATACCTCTGTAATTTGAGCACTCACTCTTATCCCCTTTGCCTTTGTACAATGGCACTATGCACGCATTCCGCCAATCCTCAGGCACCTCACCATGAGTCATACATACATTAAATAACCTTACCAACCAGTCAACAATACAGTCACCCCCTTTTTTAATAAATTCCACTGCAATACCATCCAAACCTGCTGCCTTGCCGGCTTATATATAAGTCAATTGGGAGGTGAGTTTGAATGGAGAAAAACTGGAGGAAGTGAAGTGTTTTAGATATCTGGGAGTGGATCTGTCAGCGGATGGAACCATGGAAGCGGAAGTGGATCATAGGGTGGGGGAGGGGGCGAAAATTTTGGGAGCCTTGAAAAATGTGTGGAAGTCGAGTACATTATCTCGGAAAGCAAAAATGGGTATGTTTGAGGGAATAGTGGTTCCAACAATGCTGTATGGTTGCGAGGCGTGGGCTATGGATAGAGATGTGCGCAGGAGGATGGATGTGCTGGAAATGAGATGTTTGAGGACAATGTGTGGTGTGAGGTGGTTTGATCGAGTAAGTAACGTAAGGGTAAGAGAGATGTGTGGAAATAAAAAGAGCGTGGTCGAGAGAGCAGAAGAGGGTGTTTTGAAATGGTTTGGGCACATGGATGAGAATGAGTGAGGAGAGATTGACCAAGAGGATATATGTGTCGGAGGTGGAGGAACGAGGAGAAGAGGGAGACCAAATTGGAGGTGGAAAGATGGAGTGAAAAAGATTTTGTGTGATCGGGCCTGAACATGCAGGAGGGTGAAAGGAGGGCAAGAAATAGAGTGAATTGGAGTCATGTGGTATACAGGGTTGACGTGCTGTCAGTGGATTGAAGCAAGGCATGTGAAGCGTCTGGGGTAAACCATGGAAAGCTGTGTAGGTATGTATATTTGCGTGTCTGGATGTGTGTATGTACATGTGTATGGGGGGGGGGGGTTGGGCCATTTCTTTCGTCTGTTTCCTTGCGCTACCTCGCAAACGCGGGAGACAGCGACAAAGTATAAAAAAAAAAAAAAAAAAAAAAAAAAAAAAATATATATATATATATTATATATATATATATATATATATATATATATATATATACGCTGAGATGTATAGGTATGTGTATTTGCATGTGTGAACATGTATGTATACACATGTGCATGTGGGTGGGTTGGGCCATTTCTTTCGTCTGTTTCCTTGTGCTACCTCACTAACACGGGAGACAGCGACAAAGTATAATAAATAAATAAATTACGTATTCTAAAAAAAATTTGCACACTATATACACAGTACACCATTCTCTTACTAAATCATATAAACAACAACAACAACAAAAAGATTTATCGAATGGAAAAAACTCATTTGGTAGGTAGCAAAAACTGGACAGAATGGGATCAAACATAATTATACTGCTATTGGCTGTGACAAAATGGATTGATAACATCATCTATGTGGCAGTCTTTCATTAGCCAAGGACAAGCATAAATTGAGAGAGCTACTGCAACCATGGCTGAGTGGTAAGCAAAGGGTTAGCAAAGGAAAGCCAGTGCTTCTTCAGTGGAAATACTGAAGAGTGGAAGGTTGTGACCTTAAGTATCCACAAGATAACCTATGCAACACAGCTGGAAGAAGGAGAGATTCAGAATGATGTAAAATGGGTATTTGGTGTTACAAAAAACATGTGAAAGGATCATGGATAGATGTTTTTTAAGATGGTATGGCCATGCAGAGTGGAGGCTGGTAGTATGCTGGTCAAGAAGATATATGCCGTAAAACTGAAGATACAAGAAAAGAAATGGATAAATGCTGTCAGAAAAAAGAATAAGAAAGGATATTTCAAATATTTCATATAAGGATACCAGAAAAAGCTTTTGAATTAGATGATATGGAAGCACCTTTTGCACTGAAGTTGTGTTCAAATTGAAAATGCATGGAGCACTTAGATAAGTGTCAGCATGCACTGAGGAAGTGGATGGTTGTTTTGAGATGTGTGCAGCTGATCCACCCTATGGACTTGAGAATGGAGTTAATGAAGAAAAACAGATGAATATACTTATATCTATCCCTTGGTCATATTATAGTAATTTTTTTTCTTTATACTAATCGCCATTTCCCGCATTAGCGAGGTAGCGTTAAGAACAGAGGATGAGGACTGGGCCTTTGAGGGAATATCCTCACCTGGTCCCCTTCTCTGTTTCTTCTTTTGGGGAAAAAAAAAAAAAAATGAATTGTGTATATTTCTACCTCTTTTCCATAATTTTCTTTGAGTTTACAGAAAACTAAGTTTGTGTGCTAGCCAACAAAGTAAGTGGGTTACAAAACAAGGATAAGCCTCCTGCATGCTTCAGAGAATGCTGGGAATGTTTTTATGATTTTGCTCAATTCAGCAGGGCTCTGGGAGATGCCCAAAAGTGACAATTCAACAAAGACAAACAAGATATATACCAACAGAAAAATCATTTCTTCAACCTTTACAAAGAAAAGCAGAGAGCAATATATCATATATTCCATCACTCGCTCTTTATGTAATCGAGCACAATTGGTCTACCACCTATTCCATTAGTGTTAACAACATATGGGCAAAGTAATCAAAGCCATCTTGGCATCACCTATTCCCTTGGTAATCAACATCATTTGGTCTACAACCTACATAATATGAAGTGATGAAATTTTTCTGACAGAGTTAGGTCGTACAGGTGCCTATATAGTTTCAATGTGTTTCTATGTGTTACCAGAATTCACATGTCTGTGTTTAAACCAAGAGGGAAAAGTCCCCTTCAGCAAGGTTGTACCATTATCTGTTGACAAAAAGAAGTACAGTCTCATCAAAGAACTTATTCCAAAGGAATCCATCATATCCAGCATCTGTGACACTTCAGCTCCCATGGTTCTGTCCATGAGCTCCTGAAAAAAGGGTCCTGGAGTAAAACCAGGACTTTTTCAAGAAAAGGGTCTTAGGGCAATTATAAATTAATAATAGATGTGTTCCTCTATAAATATCTGTGATATCTACATTCAATATCAATTTTTGTATATTTCAAAGACAGCAGTCTTAAAGGAAATTTTCCAGAGTAAATAAAATTTTTTCATACATTCATGAAACAACAAATTCCAACTCAATTACTTTTAGTGATTTCCTTAATATATAATTTGCTCTCTTTTATTTGCATAATACAGTAATGCTTTTTACTTTCTGCAATATGCAAGTAATCATAAGACTGCTACATTAACATGAGAGTTCACACAACATGTAGAATCCCTTGAAAAAAGAAATAAACATTGCTGTTAAGTTTTCCACATCTAAATATGTAGTGAAATGCTTAAAGAACATCCTGCATTAGTCACCCTGCTCTAACTATGGAAAATCACACAAATATTCAAAGTATAGGACAACTTGTTTTGTAATGTGCTGTTTAGTCATCATTACATAAAACTTACAAAATAAACTGATATTTGGTTACCCAATCTAAATATTTATTCTATACCCTCTTTCATATCCATTTCTATTTATGCCATATAGTACCATAAACAAAAAAGCTACATTACTATGAACAGTAAGTGTTTACTTACAGAAAATACTGATGAATCAGCACTAAATGAAAAGTTCCTCGACAAATAAGTATAAACATCAGCCTCCAGGCTATTAAAGTCTTCAACTACTTTTAACTACAATACAAAATATTTTCCATCATGATAATTACACCAACAAGAGTAAGGATATCTCTAAACAACTTCTCATATATGAAGTGAACAGAACATGATGCACAATCAGATCTACAATACTCTTAGGCAAGTAATAAAATCAAGGGTGATTACTTACTACAAGTCTAATCATCAAAAGTTTTTCACAGTGCAAGAAAATAACTGAAGTGCTTCCTTTCAGCAATATCTATCATGTGACAGGTGCCAGCGTTGTGTAAACTAAAAAGTTTTATATATCAATTTTTTACATCTGTCTGCCTATCCTGTTTTAAAGATGAAGCATAAGAAACATGTGAATACAGACCTAGTTATCACACAACCAATCTCTGTCCATCAAATGTGATGTAATGAAAACAGAACCTACTATCCACAGCCAAAGCCCCACAGATTAACCCATGGTTTATCCAGATAGCTTCACATGCCTTGGTTCAGCCAACTTACAGCACACCACCACCCATATACCACACTGATCCAATTAGTTTTACCCAATGCAATTCTCTTGCCCTCCTGAACATTCAGGTCCCATCAACCTAAAGCTTCCTTCACTCCATCCTTCTATCTCCTTCTAATCTTCTAAGTCAATCCCTCCTACTTGCTCCCACACATAGATCCTTTTAGTCAGTCCTTCTCCACTCACCCCCTCCACATACATGAACTTTTCAGCACACCCAGGTTTTCCCTCTTAATCTGGTTATCACCAAACCTCTATATGATAAGGTCTTTCTTTAAACAGTTTGCTCTCCTAACTCCACATATCATATTCATTTCCAGCAAGTCCACCCTCAACCATTCATGTACAAGAATCAAGATTCCCAAGGATAAAATGCAGTTGGAACTACTGTACTGCACCTTTAAACATACCCATATTTACCCTTACAAATGTGGATCTTACCTTCTAAATATTCCTTATATACCCAGGACCTTATCCCCCACCTCCACTCTGTGACTCAATTCAACTCCCATGGTTCTGTCTACTGCCATATCCTCTCCCAGGTGTCCAAAGCACTTCACTTCCTTCGTGTCTTCCCATCAAAACTTACACTTCAACCATCCAGTCTCATCCCCTGATGCACCATATTAACTTCCATATGAACACATTTACTGTCAACTTTCTCTTGCTTCCCACTCTCCTAGCCTTTGTCACTAGTTTATACAGACTCTCTCAAGAGTCAGCCACCAGAGACATGTCATCTGCAAACAGCAACTAATTCACCTCCTGTGTGATCCCTCAACCAGCAGCAAACGCTCTCCTCACTCCAAAATCCTCAGGTCTACCTCCATCACCACCCTGTCTATGAACAGATTCAGCAGCCACGGTGATGTCAGTTCTACAAATGTAAACCCACCTTCATATGGAAGCACTCACTGTCCTCCATCTCTAATTGCACACATACCTTACTCTCTCAGTAAACACTTCCCACTGTATATAATAACTTTCCAAATAACTTGATTAAAATATCAAAAACCTAGTTTCCATATCAATTTTTAGTAACACTGAATGCTTAAGCTAAACCATGCAATTTACCTGGCTTTCATTCCTTTATCATGCACTATGTAAGAATATCCAAAGTCTCCAATACAAGCAAAAGAGCTATCAAGAAAATATAAAAGCATGCATATTAATACAGCAGGACACAGATGACCTACAGGTAATTATGGGTTCTGCACTGTCTACACATTTTACCTTCATCATCATACTAGGATTCAATGGAACCTAAGCTGGCCAAACACATCACTTTTTACGAATAACATCTGCAAGGGTTTCCGGGTCAACTCCAGACATATAATATCCTCAAATAAAGCAATAAAGGTCTGTTTCTTCTTGTGAAATCTTTAATTACAAATGCAGATTTGAAATAATGATTACACAGTGCTGGGATTATGATCCATGTAATGCCCACTGGGCAGGAATCAAGCAGGAAAGGGTGAGGTTAGGGCGCACCAAGCCAGGTCACCAGGAAGCAGCAGCAGGCTGTGAGATAGCACCACAGATCAACTTACCGCCAGCTCTGTAGGTGTTGTTGGAGGACTGACAGAGGTGGGTGGTGCAGGGCTGGCTTGGGGTGGTGTGCCAACAGGTGGTGAGGCAACTAAAGGCCCTTGGTGAGGCCCACTGGGTAACCCATGTGCCTCCTGTGCCCCCCCATGGTGGCCAGGAGGAACGTGGGGAGGCAGCACCTGGGGACAGGTACCCCCAAACTTGAGAGAGGGCTTGGTGTCACTTGGCACATGCTGCTGTGAGAAACAACACCCATCATGCACCACCACTTTCCACCACATTCCTCATTATCTAGTCTCTACCCTCTGACCACATATGGGGCAATCTGCTGACTAGCTTTTTCTATTTTTTTTCATAGCCTCTGTGGTAGCATTGTGCATTCTAAAATTCTCCCTCAAAAAAGCATACTCACCAACCAGCTTTCTTAATAAATTCATTCTCTCTAGATATTACTCTAACACACTGGTACAGCAGAGAATCATATCCTAAACAGCAAACCCTTTATACAAGACACCAAATCTTGATATCAATTATCACGTTCCCAGATGATTGAAATAAAGACACCAAAATTTGATGTTCTTGTCTAGAAGTCAACAGCAGTGATGTTAGGTTGATGACAACCCAAATCTACATATCTAAATATCTTGTTCTTTAAAAAAAGCTCCAAAACTTCATAAGAATTCTTAGATTCATTGGTTTTGGGCTTTCAAGGGGTGAGAACAATATAAAATACTAAATTAATCAGGAAAACCTGAGTCACAGTATCTGCAAACATTCATCATTCAGGTTACCTTTAACAAACTACCGCAAGACTTGTTATCTGTATATTCTCAAATGCGTAATTACTCTGAGAACCCTCCAGACCTTAGGTCTTAAATCTACTTCAGTTTTCAAGAACAAACAGTATTTGAAGATTAAAAACAAATATAATTTTCAATGTTATACTTCATGCTAAGTGAAAGAATATCATGTAATCATTCCACAGTATTAGTGAGAGAACTACTTAGAAGATGAATAAATACCCTGGAAAAGATACAAACTAAAAATCAATGAGAAAAATCAACCATGCTAAGGATTTGCTACAGAAGTAAGAAAGGTCACATCTCACTACTGACTAGTTGGGTAATAGGCAGGTATAACTATAAAACTGAATTTGAAAAATGGAATGCAAATGAACAATAAACATGTGGAATATTGAAAACATTTCGTCCAACAAGAATACATCAAAAAGACGGACCCACATTAGTTAATGGAGAATAATGTTCTTCAAAGCCTAAGCACAACATCTAACTTTTTTAATTTGGAAAAGTTAAATAAAATTTTTCTAATCTGAAACATCTATTCTGAGAAGATGCAAAACAAACTTTTGGCATAGCATAGCTAGTGGATGAAGACACTCTCTGAGTGTCTCAAAAGGTCTTAAATATTTCAATATTTATATATCTTCTACTGAATCTCATTTGATATCTAAATAAGAATGACATTCATTATCCCAAAAACTGAAAATGGCTTCTTGGTATGTTAAAATTGACTGTAGGTAGGCAAAGTCATAACATAGTTTTCTTAAAGAGCTTAGATCAGAGGAAATGTCTTCACTGGACAAAGGAGCTGTTTGTACTCTTGTCAATAAAATATGCCTCTTTTTAACATAATTATCATCTCAATTCATTTTCATATGTTGCAAATTGATATGTAGCATACAAGCTTATAGCCAAATAATGTTATCACTACTTCTAATAACTTTTCTGATTAATGGTAGACAAGTACTTACTAATATGTAACTCTTTTATAACAGATGAGTTTACTTTCATGGAGTTTATACACAAAGAAAGCAACAGACAACTTTTATCCAACTGACCTGAAGAATGGACACTGAAGGCTCTCCAGGCTCAGACTTAACCTTATTGGCCTTTGCTGTACTCATTCCCATAAGTTTCTTCTGCTCTTGTAATAAAAATTTCTCGTAAGGTAACAATAGCCTGAAAAGCAATACATCATCAGTTTGTAATGTAAGATCAACCTACTGGACTTCTAATTCATATAACACCATTATCTACTAGCAGCAGATACAACACTCTATTCGTGAATAAAGAACAGAGCCTCTCTGTTTCTAATACACTATTAAACATCAATAAGACTACTACACACTTGTATTAGCTGAACTCACCAATAAGTGAGGGAATTGACCTTCTAGGCAAGATAGCATTAACTTGTCTGGGGTGCAGATATTAAAGAACAACTCATATTCATTCATTTTATTCATATCATATTTGATTGCCACTTCCGTGTCAGCGAGGTAACACCAGGAAACAGACTAACGAATGGCCCATCCATTCATATACACATATTTATACATAAATGCCCATACATGCAAATATACATAGATACACATACACACATCAACATTTACACATATACATACTTATACACAGGCATATAAATAAATACACATATTCATACTTGCTTGCCTTCATCCACTTCCAGTGCTACCCCACACAACAGGAAACAGCATCACTACCCCCCACTTCAATGAGGTAGCGCCAGGAAAACAAACAAAAAAGGCCAAATTTGTTCACATCAGTCTCTAGCTGTCCTGTGTAATGCACTGAAACCACAGCTCCCCACAGATCCTTTCCATAGTTTACCCCAGGTATTTCACATGCCTTGGCTCAGTCCACTGACAGCACACCAGCCCCAGTGTACCACATCAGTCCAATTCACTCTATTCTTTGCACTCCTCTCACCCTCCTGTATGTTCAGGCCCCGATGACTCAAAATCTTTTTCACTCCATCATTCCAATTCCAATTTGGTCTCCTGCTCCTCCTCGTTCCCTCCACCTCTGAAACATATATCCTCTTTATAAATCTTTCCTCACTCATTCCTTTTGTATGTCCAAACCATCTTAAACACCCTCTTCTGCACTCTCAACCACACTCTTTTTATTTCCACACATCTCTCTTACCCTTTCATTACTTACTCGATCAAACCACCTCACACCAAATACTGTCCTCAAACATTTCATTTCTAACACATCCACCCTCATCCGTACAACCTATACACAGCCCATGCCTTGCAACCATATAATATAGTTGGAATTACTATCCCTTCAAAAATACCAATTTTTGCTCTCTCAGATAATGTTCTCACCTTCCACACATTCTTCATCGCTGCTAGAACCTTCGCCCCTCCTCCACCCTGTGACTCACTTCCACGGTTCCAATCGCTGCTAAGTCCACTCCCAGATGTCTAAAACACTTCACTTCCTCCAGTTTTTCTCCTTTCAAACTTACATCCCAGTTAACTTCTCCCTCAACCCTACTGAAACTAATAACCTTGCTCTTATTCACATTTACAGTCAACTTTCTCCTTTCACACATTTTTCCAAACTCACTTACCAACTTCTGAAGTTTCTCACTCAAATCAGCCACTAAAGCTGTATTATCAGCAAACAACAACTGACTCACTTCCTAGGCCCTCTCATCCCCAACAGACTGCATACTATCCCCTCTCTCCAAAACTTGCATTTACTTCCCTAACAACCCCATCCATAAACAAATGAAATAACCATGGGGACATCACACACCCCTGCCACAGACCGACCCTCACTAGGAACCAGTCACTCTCCTTTCTTCCTACTCGTACACATGCCTCACATCCTTGTCAAAAACTTTTCACTGCTTCTAGTAGCTTACCTTCCACAAAGCATCTCTATCAACCTTATCTTATGCCTTCTCCAGATCCATAAATGCTACATACAAATCCATCTGTTTTTCTAAGTATTTCTCACACACATTCTTCAAAGCAAACACCTGATCCACACACCCTCTACCATTTCTGCAACCACACTGCTCTTCCCTAATCTGATGCTCTGTACATGCCTTCATCCTCTCAATCAATACCCTTCCATATAATTTCCCAGAAATACTCAACAAACTTATGCCTCTGTAGTCTGGACACACCCTTATCCCCTTTGCCTTTGTACAATAGCACTATGAATGCATTCCACCAATCTTCAGGCACGTCAAACTGATCCATACACACACTGGAAATCCTTACCAAGCAATCAACAACACAGTCACACCCTTTCTTAATAAATTCTATTGCAAAACCATCAAACTCACCACTTTGCCAGATTTCATCTTCTTCAAAGCTTTCACTACTTCGTCTCTCTTAACCAAATAATTCTCCCTGACCCTCTCACTTCGCACACCAACCTGAACAAAACACCATAATCTGCCACTCTATCATTAAACACATTCAACAAACCTTCAAAATACCCTCTCCATCTCTTCAAGTCATCACTACCTGTTATCACTTTCTCCCTTTCCCCCTTCACCATGTTCCTATTTGTTCTCTTGTCTTATGCATGTTAATTACCTTCTTCCAAAACATCTTTTGTTCTTCCTAAAGTTTAATGACCCTCTCTTATCCCAACTCTCATTTGCCCTCTTTTTCAACCCTTGTGCTCATATTTAACAACAATTAATTTCTTAGTCATGCTAATCATCTGTGGCCAAACCAATGTCTTTAAGTATGCAACATTTTTGTTAATAACTATTCTGAAAAAAAAGGAACACTCCTAAATTAGTGAAATTTGGAGTCTTTTCTATATTTCTGTGCCTTTCCATTTACTTGAGGTAGCATCAAAAACAAACAAAGAACAGCCTCATTTGCATATGTTTAATCCCAAGCCCTCCTGTAGATTGCACTAGCAGTAGGAACTCCTATCCACAGGTAAGCCCTATGGACTATTCATGTTTGAGATACTCTCTTTTTCTTTTTAATAGGAAACCATGTTGCATCATACAAATATTTTCCCTTTTGAAGGAAATTTTCATTAATTATTTGAAAAAAATTACCTGTATAGTAACAGCTCACATGGCAAAATTTTGCACGTACAACAACTGAGAATTCTGGTATAAATTCCTATTGTGACTATTGTTTGTAACTGCAAAAGATTTGATAAAATATGATTTCTCATAAAAGTATTTTTCCTTTGGTGATAATAATTCTATGACATTTCAAGGCATTTTTTAACTTGTGCATTTTATATCACTGTCATGGCAAACTAATTTTTCAATTTGCCCATATGCCTGTGTAAAATATGACATAAATTTGAAAGTTGGGGCCAACATTCTATGACATATACTTATGGTTTGTATTTCACACCTACATTTCACATAGACAAATCTTGTGTGGGGCAAGGAAAGTTACCTGACATCATTATCATCTCAAATAAATGGCCTTGTTCAGAGCTGGTTATTGCTATCACTCATTCAGTTACCTCATTGGAAATGTAGCATCAAGACTACATACAGGCCTGAAATTCTCCAAGACACATTAGATCTTTGTTATCCAAGAGACACAACTGTAATGGGATTTATGATAAATGACGAAGAGCTCGATATTTGACAGTGATGAAGAGGACCTAAGAATAATATAAATGATAATAAAAAGGCACTAAATCTTAGATAATATGTAATTAGTCTAATGACAATAGCAAGGTTGGGGAGACAGGACTTCATCCAATGTGAATGTGTGAACACAAAGATGTGCGGTGGAATTGAGTTCAGATGAAATTTTTTTTCTAATTTATTGGATTTTGATGCCATAACATCAGGAGTCAGAGAATTGTATTAACAACAACTATTTTGATTTCCTGCTTTATCCCAAACTAATGGATATACTTTGAAACCAAAACAAATAGTACCATAAATAGATTGTGTGGGATGAAAAGCTTGCAAGAGTTTCCTTAGGCTGTAAATGGATAAATACAAGTGTTAACAAACTGTGTGTTTCTAAAATTTCATTACGCCACCTATATGCAGAAAATTTATTAAATGGTCACATGACCCCACTCCATGTTTTCTCCAGTTCTGTATACATAACCTCTAGTCCTTTGAAGATGTGATAATACATGAAAGCATTCAAGATTCTTGTGTTTCCTTTCCTTGTGGTGTTTCAGCAAGACACCTGCATATAAAGCTGACAAAAAAGATTACTGGAGCAGAGCCCCTCTTATTCAGTTGGAATTTCAGGAAAAGTAAGTTTCGTGAATGCTACCTCCTTTTTCTCAGAACAATGCAGCATGGGTACAATCATGCTGGCAAAGGAGAAAACAAACCTTTCAAAGTAAGGCCTCTTCTGACTGATCTGAGACAGAAATTCAAGATTTCTTTATCCATTTAGAAACTTGGTAATTGATGAACACAACAAACTACATGAAAGATCATATGTAAGACTGGTGTAGTTATAAGCACATGGATTGTGAAATAATATAGCTTAGTGAGAATTATATCAATATAATTACAAGCATGTGCAAAGTGAATTTATCTCATTGTTGAAAATACATTATAAGTAAAAAGAACATAAAGTAATATTTACAATAACTAATTGCAAAAAAATATGTAAGAAAAAATTCACATCAGCACATGCATGACTGAGTGTAATTTTTACATAAGCAACGTAAGTATTCATTCTTTCTGTCTCATTCTTCCTCTATCTTTCTGATAATATTCTTACACAAAAATGTACTTTGCAACTGCAAGGCACTATCTGGCATCTGTTCACCTTTCTTTCTCATATAGCTTGGCTAATGGTCGCAAAATTATGCCAACCACTGGTGTCTTTGACACCTTATACCTGAATGATGAGACGAGTGTGAGATGTTTACATGCATTGTTTTTATGATTTTACTTATTTCTCTGAATTCTATGGGAAAAAAACGTTTTCCTCCCTTTTGAAAATTCCAAAAATCACAGTCAAACAAAAGCATGTGTCAGCCAATGCTCATTCCTGCTAGGGTTTGTAAACACATTTTCCTATTATTGCCTGCCTCCAAAGAGAAGGTAGCAATTCAATTATATCTAACAAGAATTCTATAGGTACTCAGGAAAGTACAGCATGTAAGGGTATCACTCTGAATGTAAAATCACTGATGCTTAGAAAGTCTGGTGTTGGTGAGAAACTCATGGCTGTAGCCAATCTAAGGGCCTTTTCAGATCTGGGCATCATCAGGAAAACTAAGGAAAAAATAAAATCAAATTCTTTGACTAGCACTTCATTAACTGCTCGGTTAGTGTGTTGGAAATGAAGCAATTCAAAAGACGAGATGTAAAACCTACTTGAGCATTTGAACATAAGAACAGACTTAAAGGAATATATCAAAGGCATGATAAGAATCTAAACAGTGGAAGTGCCCTGGTTATTTCTTCATGGCTTATAAAATGTTTCAATTGGCTACAAAAAGCTTTATGGGGTGAAAGAGGCATGCTACACCGCTAACATTATATGTACAACTATTACAAAAAGTCTTGGTAAACATCTACTCCTCCACCTCCAGCTGAAAGAGTTGCTTAATCAGACAGTTCAAGAGATGATGTAAACAACCTTTGTGCCCTTTCCTCTCCCTTCCAGTAACCCCCAACCACTCAAACTATGGTCAAAACACTCTTGATCTGATTCTTACTGATATGGCTGATTACTACCTACCATCCAAGCCTCTTCCTTCTCTCATATGCAGTCTTCATTTATCAGTGTTGTGGTCCCCTGCCCCCACTATCTCCCAATACACACAGGAAGATGCCAAAACTTATTGGCCACTTACTCAGTGTAGGGAAATTTCTGCTGGTGGGTAACCTGTTATCACTGGACTGAGGTGATGAGGGACGAGTATCATGAAACCAGCAGCCAGATCTACCAACCATTTCCTTCCCCAGAAGACAGTAATACTACACATAGCTCATGCTCCCTGGATAACCCACCACATGAAGTGGCTTATGCAGCAGCGAAATCAAGCATTCAACAGTCACAACAGAGACCTCTACAACCAACTGTACAACAAAGTGCAACACAAAGTACGAGCTGCAAAGGCCTATTATCCAAACAAGGCGCAGCAATCAGAGCAGGCCAACACAGGTCTGTGGTATGATAGATTTACAGAATTTACTGGCTGTAACAAGCAAAGACTTTTGCAGTTGTCTCTTAATAAGGGTTAGTTATTTTGACTAATCATCACTTAATGTTCAATCTAGTGCATAATGTATAAACCATACTATTTACTTTGTAAACATACCTGTACATCTGCCAACCAATCTATCTAAATGCAACTCACCCTTGCACTTATCTAAAGTGTGGAAATATCCAGCTCACCTTAACCTTAAGCTCTACTATGATAAGTTAACTAGAAACTATCATAACCCCAGTTCTGTACAATCTGTAATATCCCAACTGTATTTTCAGCTGAATAACTGCCTGAATACAATAAACCATTAATTATCTATTCACTTATTTACTTAATCATTTATTCATCACCTCAAGCCCTTATCACCACATTATGTGGTAAGTTTTCATTAAATGTCATCTGAATTAACTGATGAAGGTGTGTAATATGTTGATCTTACGATAAATTGTTGCATGTATAATCCATATTTAGCTTAGGCTAAACTGTTGCTGTATAATCCATACTTAGTTTATGCTATGCTGTTGTATGTATAATCCATAGTTAAAAGTTACATACAAAAATGTATATCTCATACAAAGGGTTTCAATTGCTTGAATGGCAACATTTTCCTTAGAGAAAGAGTTTCCAGAAATGTAACTCTTTTATTATACAAGGGCTATCAGTACATAAATATATGAAATAAAAAATATAGGATGAATTTCAAAATCTATACTTATAAATCCTGAGAACTTGAAAAAATTGTAGTCCAGCGCATTTAAAATTACCATCAACTTGGATAGTGTGGTTCTTAAGTCTGCTGTTTTGTTTACCACATGCTACTAAAGCACACACCACTGTTCTCATTATTTGAATGTCTGGCAATAAATCTCCATGTTTTTCTCTTACTTGAGTCAACTTTTCAAAAATTCTGTCCTTATCTAAAAAGTGGACAAGTGACAGTGCTCAGTGAAGTGTTGCAAAGAGGAAGAATCTATGCTGAAAATCAATCAAAATGTATAAATATCATTAAAAAGACTGATAGGGATACATCAATGCACTATCCAACTTAGCATAAGTAAAAAGAACACACATGACAACATGAGGCAGCATATAAAACGATTACAATTTTCATTAAGAGTGAATCAAATACGGGTAATGCTAATTGTAAAACTCCACGAGAAGCTATATGAGTCAACCCTGTGTGAATGGGGAACCTCGCCAATACCATGCCCAGATACCTGTAGATGGTAATCAAGGCCAATGATGAGATCTCAAAGTACTAAAATGTAGAATAACATGTATGGGGAGGCAGACAAGGTCTTTTGCAGACATTGTGAGTCAAAAGATCTGATTCTGTTCTAAGTAGTTTTTTGGCTGAGTTGTTACTTGTACAGAGGTATATCTCACCTTAGCACCTTATGCATCTCCCTCTCAAAGGTCATGAATCTAGACAGCTGAAGGTGGCATTCATAGTGGATTTGTTGGGGAGCTAACTCTTGGAGGGAAGACTGTAATCTGTGTATTTGTAAATTTGAAACTGTGTATCTTTACACACCTCACCACTGTCATCCCAAGTAGCCAGCTAGTAAGATCTTGCTTTAAAATTTCCAGTGAAAGATGATTCACCCTCTCTATTCCAAACATCTTTAAAGAGAAACCTGGCTGTCATTTCAAATATTGTTGTACTTAATGTATGCACTGCAGCTGGGGCATATAAGCCTTGGTGATCTTAGTTTTGTTCAGCAAGGCTGGGGCATATAAAATTTTTAATTCTTGAACTGGTTGGCTTTACCTTTATGCAAAATAAATGGCTGCTAATGCTTGAAGTGGCACCGAACATAATGATACCAGATACTTTTTTTTTTTTTTTTTTGCTTTGTCGCTGTCTCCCGCGTTTGCGAGGTAGCGCAAGGAAACAGACGAAAGAAATGGCCCAACCCACCCCCCCCATACACATGTATATACATACGTCCACACACACAAATATACATACCTACACAGCTTTCCATGGTTTACCCCAGACGCTTCACATGCCATGATTCAATCCACTGACAGCACGTCAACCCTGGTATACCACATCGCTCCAATTCACTCTATTCCTTGCCCTCCTTTCACCCTCCTGCATGTTCAGGCCCCGATCACACAAAATCTTTTTCACTCCATCTTTCCACCTCCAATTTGGTCTCCCTCTTCTCCTCGTTCCCTCCACCTCCGACACATATATCCTCTTGGTCAATCTTTCCTCACTCATTCTCTTCATGTGCCCAAACCATTTCAAAACACCCTCTTCTGCTCTCTCAACCACGCTCTTTTTATTTCCACACATCTCTCTTACCCTTACGTTACTTACTCGATCAAACCACCTCACACCACACAGTGTCCTCAAACATCTCATTTCCAGCACATCCATCCTCCTGCGCACAACTCTATCCATAGCCCACGCCTCGCAACCATACAACATTGTTGGAACCACTATTCCTTCAAACATACCCATTTTTCCTTTCCGAGATAATGCTCTGTGGAAGGTATTAAGAATATATGGTGTAGGAGGCAAGTTGTTAGAAGCAGTGAAAAGTTTTTATCGAGGATGTAAGGCATGTGTACGTGTAGGAAGAGAGGAAAGTGATTGGTTCTCAGTGAATGTAGGTTTGCGGCAGGGGTGTGTGATGTCTCCATGGTTGTTTAATTTGTTTATGGATGGGGTTGTTAGGGAGGTGAATGTAAGAGTTTTGGAAAGAGGGGCAAGTATGAAGTCTGTTGGGGATAAGAGAGCTTGGGAAGTGAGTCAGTTGTTGTTCGCTGATGATACAGCGCTGGTGGCTGATTCATGTGAGAAACTGCAGAAGCTGGTGACTGAGTTTGGTAAAGTGTGTGAAAGAAGAAAGTTAAGAGTAAATGTGAATAAGAGCAAGGTATAGGTACAGTAGGGTTGAGGGTCAAGTCAATTGGGAGGTGAGTTTGAATGGAGAAAAACTGGAGGAAGTGAAGTGTTTTAGATATCTGGGAGTGGATCTGGCAGCGGATGGAACCATGGAAGCGGAAGTGGATCATAGGGTGGGGGAGGGGGTGAAAATTCTGGGAGCCTTGAAGAATGTGTGGAAGTCGAGAACCAGATACTTATTTATTTATTTATTTATTTTGGTTTGTCGCTGTCTCCCGCGTTAGCGAGGTAGCGCAAGGAAACAGACGAAAGAATGGCCCAACCCACCCACATACACATGTATATACATACATGTCCACACACGCAAATATACATACCTATACATCTCAACGTATACTTATATATACACAAACAGACATATACATATACACACATGTACATAATTCATAGTCTGCCTTTATTCATTCCCATCGCCACCCCACCACACATAAAATAAAAACCCCCCTCCCCCCTCATGTGTGCCAGGTAGCACTAGGAAAAGACAACAAAGGCCACATTCATTCACACTCAGTCTCTAGCTGTCATGTAATAATGCACCGAAACCACAGCTCCCTTTCCACGTCCAGGCCCCACAGAACTTTCCATGGTTTACCCCAGACGCTTCACATGATCTGGTCCCATCTACTGACAGCATGTCGACCCTGGTATACCACATCGTTCCATGGTAAATATAAGCGAAGATGTCAAGAATGCCTGAACAAGATCTGTGCCCTCATGTTAACACTAAGGTAATACTAACGATATATTAGTGATGTAACCCCTTAGGAAGCTTATATGTTTGTAACAAATACAATTCCAAAAATACCAAACATCTCACCACGTACTGAGGATTCCTAATTTATGGAAGAATCAACATAGGGAAATCCGACTCCATGCAAATTCTCCAAAACTCAAATACAATACTGTTTCAAGACAGTGGTTCCATGTGCATCTCTGCCACATTGTTTCAGTACTTTCCATGACTTTTAGAGTACACATCCCTTATTTCTAACTCATAATAACTGGAAAAAGACCAAGTAATATAAAAGTGGAGGACTACTTCACAAACGTAAAGTGATTGATTTATTGAATTTTTTAAATACATATTCGCCATTTCCTGCGCTAGTGAGGTAGCGTTAAGAACAGCGACTGAGCCTTAGAAGGAATATCCTCACCTGGCACCCTTCTCTGTTCCTTCTTTTGGAAAATTAAAAACGAGTGGGGAGGATTTCCAGCCTTTTATGGCATGCAGGAAATACATGGGAGGTATTCTTTCTCCCCTATCCCTAGGAAGATGAAAAAGAAAATTATAAAGAAGCATGAACAATGAACACAACTTTGAAGGACAGTGACTGCATTAAGGTTCAGTACCTTTAAAATCAACTGTTACAACCAAGAAGCGAGTTGTTGCTATCTAAGAGAGATGGAGAAATTAGTAACTTTGTGGATGGAAGATCAGATTCAACTTCATGTACTGCAAAGTCTCATGGTGCTACAAGCAAAAGCCAAAACTTGAAGTCTCATTGAAGAAATTAAAGGAAAGTATGGTAACATGATTAGTCATAGCTGGTAGATTCGAAGCTTGTGCTAATATTCATAAAGTTAAAGTGAGTGGTAAGTTTGAGTCTCACAAGTTATATATCCATTCAATTTTTATTATACATTCCCCCCATTAGTGAGATAGTACAAGGAAAGAGACAAAAGAATGACCCAAACTCACCCACATACACGTGTATATACATAAACGCCCACACACACACATATACGTACCTATACAGAAGTATAAATTTGTTGAGTATTCCTGGGAGATTATATGGGATGGTATTGATTGAGAGGGTGAAGGCATGTACAGAGCATCAGACTGGGGAAGAGCAGTGTGGTTTCAGAAGTGGTAGAGGATGTGGGGATCAGGTGTTTGCACTGAAAAATGTATTTGAGAAATACCTAGAAAAGCAAATAGATTTGTATGTAGCATTTATGGATCTGCAGAAGGCATATGAGAGAGTTGATAGAGATGCTCTGTGGAAGGTATTAAGAATATATAGTGTGGGGAGGTAAGCTATTAGAAGCAGTGAAAAGTTTTTATCGAGGATGTAAGGCATGTGTACGTGTAGGAAGAGAGGAAAGTGATTGGTTCTCAGTGAATGTTGGTTTGCGGCAGGGGTGTGTGATGTCTCCATGGTTGTTAAATTTGTTTATGGATGGGGTTGTTAGGGAGGTGAATGCAAGAGTTTTGGAAAGAGGGGCAAGTATGCAGTCTACTGTGGATGAGAGAGCTTGGGAAGTGAGTCAGCTGTTGTTCGTTGATGATACAGCGCTGGTGGCTGATTCAGGTGGAAACTGCAGAAACTGGTGACTGAGTTTGGTAAAGTGTGTGAAAGAGGAAAGCTGAGAGTAAATGTGAATATGAGCAAGGTTATTAGGTACATTAGGGTTGAGGGGCAACTTAATTGGGAGGTAAGTTTGAATGGAGAAAAACTGGAGGAATTGAAGTGTTTTAGAAATCTGGGAGTGGATTTAGCAGCGGATGGAACCATGGAAGCAGAAGTTTAGCCGCAGATGGAACCACGGAAGCAGAAGTGAATCATAGGGTGGGGGAGGGGGCAAAAGTTCTGGGAGCGTTGAAAAACTTGTGGAAGTCGAGAACGTTATCTTGGAAAGCAAAAATGGGTATGTTTGAAGGAATAGTAGTTCCAACAATGTTATATGGTTGCGAGGCGTGGGCTATAGATAGAGTTGTGCGGAGGAGGGTGGATGTGCTGGAAATGAGATGTTTGAGGACAATATGTGGTGTGAGGTGGTTTGATCGAATAAGTAATGAAAGGGTAAGAGAGATGTGTGGTAATAAAAAGAGTGTGGTTGAGAGAGCAGAAGAGGGTGTTATGAAATGGTTTGGTCACATGGAGAGAATGAGTGAGGAAAGATCAACAAAGAGGATGTATGTGTCAGAGGTGGAGAGAATGAGGAGAAGTGGGAGACCAAATTGGAGGTGGAAAGATGGAATGAAAAAGATTTAGAGAGATTAGGGCCTGAACATGCAGGAGGGTGAAAGGTGTGCAAGGAATAGAGTGAATTGGAACAATGTGGTATACCAGGGTCGACGTGCTGTCAATGGATTGAATAAAGGCAAGTGAAGCGTCTGGGGTAAACCATGGAAAGTCCTGTGGGGCCTGGATGTGGAAAGGGAGCTGTTGTTTCGGTGCATTATACATGACAGCTAGAGACCGAGTGTGAACGAATGTGGCCTTTGTTGTCTTTTCCTGGCGCTACCTCACGCAAATGTGGGGGGAGGGGGTTGTTATTTCATGTGTGGCGGGGTGGCAACAGGAATGAATAAGGGCATACAGTATGAATTATATACATGTGTATATATGTATATGTCTGTGTGTGTATATATATGTATACTTTGAAATGTATAGGTATCTATATGTGCGTGTGTGGACGTGTATGTATATACATGTGTATGTGGGTGGGTTGGGCAATTCTTTCGTCTGTTTCCTTGCGCTTCCTCGCTAACGCGGGAGACAGCGACAAAGTATAATAAATAAATAAATACATACACATACATATACACATATACACATGTACATATTCATACTTGCTGCCTTCATCCATTCCTGTCCGAACCACACCACACATGAAATAGCACCCCTCATCCCATGCATGTGCGAGGTAGCGCTAGGAAAAGACAAGAAAGGCCACATTCATTCGCACTCAGTCTCTAGCTGTCATGTGTAATGCACCGAAACCACATCCAGACCCCACAAAACTTTCCATAGTTTACCCCAGACGCTTCACATGCCCTGGTTCAATCCATTGACAGCACATCAACCCCAGTATACCACACCATTCCAATTCACTCTATTACTTGCATGCCTTAAACCCTCCTGTATGTTCACGCCCTGACCACTCAAAATCTTTTTCACTCCATCCTTTCACCTCCACTTCTCCTCGTTCCCTCTACCTCTGACACATATATCCTCTTTGTCAATCTTTCCTAACTCATGCTCTCCATGTGACCAAATCATTTCAAAACACCCTCTTCTGCTCTCTCACCCACACTCTTTTTATCACCACACATCTCTCTTACCCTTTCATTACTTACTTGATCAAACCACCTCACACCACATATTGTCCTCAAACATTTCATTTCCAATACATCCACCCTCCTCCACACAACCCTATCTACGGCCCATGCCTCACAACCATATATCATTATTGGAACCACTATTCCTTCAAAATTACCCATTTTTGCTCTATGAGATAACGTTCTCACCTTCCACACATTTTTCAACGCTCTCAGAACCTTTACCCCTTCTCCCATCCTGTGACTCACTTCCACTTCCATGGTTCCATCCACTGCTAAATCCACTCCCAGATATCTAAAACACATCACTTCCTCCAGTTTTTCTCCATTCAAACTTACCTCCCTCAACCCTCAACCCTAGTGAACCTTGCTCTTATTCATATTTACTCTCTTACCTTTCTTCTTTCACACACTTTACTAAACTCTGTCACCAACTTCTGCAGTTTCTCACACAAATCAGCCACCAGCGCTGTATCATTAGGAAACAACAACTGACTCCCTTACCAAGCCCTCTCATCCACAACAGACTGCATACTTGCCCCTCTCTCTAAACTCTTGCATTCAACTCCCTAACCACCCAATCCATAAGCAAATTAAACAACCATGGAGACATCACACACCCCTGCCACAAACTGACATTCCCTGGGAACCAATCCCTTTACTCTCTCACCTTTCTTCTTTCACACACTTTACTAAACTCTGTCACCAACTTCTGCAGTTTCTCACCCAAATCAGCCACCAGCGCTGTATCATTAGGAAACAACAACTGACTCCCTTACCAAGCCCTCTCATCCACAACAGACTGCATACTTGCCCCTCTCTCTAAACTCTTGCATTCAACTCCCTAACCACCCAATCCATAAGTAAATTAAACAACCATGGAGACATCACACACCCCTGCCACAAACTGACATTCCCTGGGAACCAATCCCTTTCCTCTCTTCCTACTCGTGCACATGCCTTACATCCATGGTAAAAGCTTTTCACTGCTTCTAGCAACTTACCTCCCACAACATATACTCTTAATACCTTCCACAAAGCATCTCTATCAACACTTATCATATGCCTTCTCCAGATCTGTAAATGCTACATACATATCAATCTGTTTTTCTAAGTATTTCTCACATACATTCTTCAAAGCAAACACTTGATTCGCACATCCTCTACCACTTCCGAAACCACACTGCTCTTCCCCAATCTGATGCTCTGTATATGCCAGGAATACTCAATAAACTTATACCTCTGTAATTTGAACACTCACCTTTATCCCCTTTGCCTTTGTACAATGGCACTATGCATGCATTCCGCCAATCCTAAGGCACTTCACCATGTAACCATACATAAAGTGAATATTCTTAACAACCAATCAACAACACAGTAACCCCCTTTTTTAATACATTCCACTACAATACCATCTAAACCCGCTGCCTTGCTGACTTTCATCTCCCGCAAAGCTTTCACTACCTCTTCTCTGTTTGCCAACCCACTCTCCCTGACCCTCTCACTTCGCACACCATACGTATTAAGGTAAATTATTTTTCTATAGTATATTTCTTTCTTATATTTCTTTTTTGTAGTTGGTAATTTCTTTTCCAGATTTCTGTTGCTCAGTGTGGTGGGTGATGGTGTTGCAATCAGGAGTTTGGGGTGCTTTAAGTGTGGAGGGCTAAGTGCAGTACACTGTGCAGCATACAACAGCAGTTGAAATCAGGAAGCCACACAATGCAGTATCAGAAAAAACAAATAACTAACCGGAGAGAGCAGGCTTAACTATTGCTAAGTGATGAGATTTTCGATGAAATTACATGGTTTCTGACTGATGGTAATTTAGACATAACCCCTATGTGAGTCAGGAAGCCTCTGTATACTTAAAAGTACTCCTGGAGTACCTTATATATCTTAATTGTGGGTGCAGGAGAAGTTTGCCTACAACTTTGTAAAAAAAAAAGGCACGTCTCTTTTCCTCTCTATAAAACACCTTGTATAGCGATGTGAAAAATCTGATAAACCTGTTGCTAAATTATGAATGAACAACTGAAGCTCTTTATACAGTGTAAGGTGTGGGTGGGGGATGTTCCGAAGCACTAATGTTCCATATCTTACACTTACATATGGAAAGTATATGTAACAACTTCACCAAGAAATGATCTACCACTCACTTACATCCACTAACCTAATTGACATGTAATGAAAACTTACCAGCATATGTGGTGATGAGGGCTTGAGAGTGGAGTGGGCTGGGGTAGTGTGTGGATTACTGGGAGGGGAAGGGGGGCATAAGAATGTTCTACGTCACCCTCTGATTTGTCTGATTTAGCAACTATTTCAAGAGAAGTTTTCCTAGACCTTTGGGGAAAAAAATACTTTTATTCCCATCTAAAAAGCTCTTTGTAGCAAGAAACTTTTCTGAAAAGATGTCAGGTGTCAGAAAATTGTCAGAGTGATAGATGAAGCAGATAAAGCTGCTGATTTATGGAAGTTTAAAAAGTTGCATTACTGCAAAGTCCAAACTATGGGGCCCATGGCAATTCGAGATAAAGGACATCTTTTGACTTTCTTGTTATAGATTGCGGCAATAAAGCAGAAATCATGAAACAATGAAACAGCAATATGTTCAAACAAGGAAAAGTGACTGGTAAACCCTGATGGGAGAAAAATATGGGGGACTGATGGGAGGAGGATAGTTAGAGGGAGGGGATACTCAATAGGACCAAAATCAAATCTAGCAGCAAAACTCAAGAAAACTTTTAAAGCCAAGCTGAGAATTTTTACGAAATTCTGAAACTCAGCCTGTACAGAACCACTCCCTAGTTTCCCTTGACAGGGCAGAGGAACAAGGATTAAATTTGTAAGTTTCAGCTATACAACTTTTTGCCCTGCTACTTTACATATTCATTTATGGATTAAACAACCTCCTGAAATCCAAACACAGTACCAGAAATAAGTAAAGTAAATAAAACTTTGAAGACCTACTAATCAATGAAATCAGTTTATGTATAATTTCTACAACACGGAAAAATACTGTCTCATAAACTGTAGCTCAACTTTAAAACAAAAAACTAATCATGATACAAATGAAAAACAAAATATATTGAGTAAATAGGCTTACTTTCAAAACCAACTTATGCAACAAAATTACAGGTCACATACCTCTCATAATGGCGTTTCATTATGCTGGAGTAAGACTGGACATTTTGTTGAGGGTTTGATGAGGTAGAAGTGCCACTCATCTCTTCATACAGCTGTTTCCATTGCTTCTTCTCCCCAACAGCCTCATATCCACCCAGTTGCTGTACTCTTGTAAATAATTCAAACACATTTACTGCAGAAAAAAAAAAGGGGAAAGTTAGGAGTAAATGGTCTGCAAACACTTTTATGATTCCTGTTATCTACAGTTATGGTAAAAACACCAAAATTTATCATAAAACAAATAATGAGCTCTGAAAAAGAATAGTACCTAAATAAAAACCACAGTTGTGATAAATTAAACAATGAAGATAAAAAATGCCCTGCCACACAATCACTAAAGATTAAAAGTTGATCATCCTAGCTCTCACATAATGGATGAAATTCAATTTGTGTTTGGTAAGTGAAAGCAAACAAATCCTGTATAACTGGGGAAGACAGTTCATCACTGTAAGCTTGCTTTTGTTGTAAATAACTATGCAACACCATTTTGAATTTGATGGAGGAATGATAAGTCAATGCTTTTGTTTCTGACTGTTCTGAATGTTTTCCTGATGAAAAATTCACTGTTCAGCACAATTTTCAATATTATCCTATACTGTATTCTAGCAAATTATATTTTTCTCGATAATACTGTATAACTAATTATAGATAAATCTGGGATGTACACCCCCTCCCCGACATATGTCCCAGTTCCATTCAGACTGACCAGTCAGATCTCGAAATGGATGTAAGTTGAATGTATGTCAGCATGGCATGTAGAATTTATATACCTGCAGTGCATTCTCTTATCCTATTCAATTTCTATCATGATTATCTTGCATTTTATTAACCAGCTTTCTTATATGATTCTGTAGTTTCCTTTTTACCTTTTATTTAAGATTCTTTTGGTCATATTTCACTTTCATTTTTCAATATATATTTTCTTCCAGTTATATGTATGGGAAGTTATAAGTTGCATAGGTTGTAAGTAGGGGAGAGTTTGTACGGTGCTTTGATCAAAAAGTAGAAAAAAGTAAACAAAATACTGGCATGAGAGAGTCTGACTAGATTAAAACTAAAAGAGAAGCATAATCATTTTCATGAGCTTACCTCATGATCAATGTGTAATTACAAATAAATCCCATTTTGGTAGGTGTTAGGAAAAACAGCAAAGCCTTGAAGAAATTAGATGTTAGGATGAAAGGGCAGAAGAAGAAGCTGAGTCTTAGTGGTGAAAACAGTTACAATACAGGGAACAGATATAGGTATATCATCTAGGGTAGATAGTTTAGAGAGTAAGATAGCAACCACAGAGACGAAGCTGGAATATACTTCCAACTTTCAACCTGTGAGGAAAACTTTTCGCCACATTACTGAACAACCAAATGAATTCTCCACTCACAATAGGTTTAGCATACTAGATGAAGGACAGGATGATCATAGCATCATTCTAGTCAGGGACTCTATATTTAGACATCAGGACCAGAAGTTCTGTGTGAAGGGTAGAAAAAGGAAGAATTCGTGCTATGTAGGTGCTAAGATAAAACACATCCTAGATAAGTTTGATGACATAGTTGTTCAGGTGGGGACGAATGATGTGGTTTATGGGAGACTAGTAGTAGCAAGGTATATCAAACTTATTAACAAGCTTCCGGGATCTGAGGAACATGGTAGAGGATGGATGGAACCCTGGCAGTAGGGATCCTCAGCGGTAACCTCAGAGGGATTAGCAAAGAAAGGTCAAGTAGGGTCAGTTGGGGACAACTCAGGCAGTATAAGTAGCGGATTAGCACAGGTACACATCAACTCTCAGGTAACTTTTAGGAACGATTCTGGTATGTTCCAGTGCAGGGAGGGTCAGAGTAAGAGGGCATACCCAAAACAGATGGAGAATTGTCTCTCTCCCACTACTGCACATACAGACATTAACAACGATAATACAAACATGCATGCCGACAGTAAAAAAAAAATTCAGTCCATAAATCAACTCAGAAGAAAATAAGTTTAATATAACTAAGTGCCCAGAGCATTACAAAATGTGATGAGCTAATATCATATGCAGTTACTGAAAACCGAACATTATTGCAGTCTCAGAAATGTGGGTAAACTCTGAGAATAAACACTTAATCGCCAGTAAGTAATACCCGGATACAAACTATTTACGAAAGATTGCTTGTACAGGGTAGGTGGTGGAGTTTTGATCTACATTGATAATCTAAGTGTTATAAAGATAAGCAAAGTAGACACACACACTTACAACTCTCTTTACATTGACATTAATGACATGTTCAAAAGTAAACTAAGTCTCAGCATTATTTACAGACCTCCTAAGCAAAAAGAAGATGACGATAAGATATCATTCATTGAAATCAAAACTATTTTTTTTTTTTTTTATTATTTTGCTTCGTCGCTGTCTCCCGCGTTTGCAAGGTAGCACAAGGAAACAGACGAAAGAAATGGCCCAACCCACCCACATACACATGTATATACATACACGTCCACACACGAAAATATACATACCCATACATCCCAACGTACACACATAAACACACACACAGACGCACACATATACACACATGAACGCAACTCACACCGTCTGCCCCCATTCATTCCCATCGCCACCCCGCCACACATGGAACAACATCCCCCTCGAGGTAGCGCTAGGAAAAGACAACAAAGGCCCCATTCGTTAACACTCTGGTCTCTACCTGTCATGCAACAATGCCCGAAACCACAGCTCCCTTTCCACATCCAGGCCACACAGAACTTTCCATGGTTTACCCCAGACGCTTCACATGCCCTGATTCAATCCACTGACAGCACGTCGACCCTGGTATACCACATCGATCCAATTCACTCTATTCCTTGCCTACCTTTCACCCTCCTGCATGTTCAGGCCCCGATCACTCAAAATCTTTTTCACTCCATCTTTCCACCACCAATTTGGTCTCCCACTTCTCCTCGTTCCCTCCACCTCCGACACATATATCCTCTTTGTCAATCTTTCCTCACTCATTCTCTCCATGTGCCCAAACCATTTCAAAACACCCTCTTCTGCTCTCTCAACCACGCTCTTTTTATTTCCACACATCTCTCTTACCCTTACATTACTTACTCGATCAAACCACCTCACATCACACATTGTCCTCATACATCTCATTTCCAGCACATCCACCCTCCTGCGCACAACTCTATCCATAGCCCACGCCTCGCAACCATACAACGTTGTTGGAACCACTATTCCTTCAAACATACCCATTTTTGCTTTCCGAGATAATGTTCTCGTCTTCCACACATTCTTCAGGGCTCCCAGGATTTTCGCCCCCTCCCCCACCCTATGATTCACTTCCACTTCCATGGTTCCATCCGCTGCCAGATCCACTCCCAGATATCTAAAACACTTCACTTCCTCCAGTTTTTCTCCATTCAAACTTGCCTCCCAATTGACTTGACCCTCAACCCTCCTGTACCTAATAACCTTGCTCTTATTCACATTTACTCTTAACTTTCTTCTTTCACACACTTTACCAAACTCAGTCACCAGCTTCTGCAGTTTCTCACATGAATCAGCCACCAGCGCTGTATCATCAGCGAACAACAACTGACTCACTTCCCAAGCTCTCTCATCCCCAACAGACTTCATACTTGCCCCTCTTTCCAAAACTCTTGCACTTACCTCCCTAACAACCCCATCCATAAACAAATTAAACAACCATGGAGACATAACACACCCCTGCTGCAAATTGACATTCACTGAGAATCCAATCACTCTCTTTTCCTACCCGTACACATGCCTTACATCCTTAGTAAAAACTTTTCACTGCTTCTAGCAACTTACCTCCCGTACCATATACTCTTAAGACCTCCCATAAAGTATCTCTATCAAACCTATTATAGAGCTTCTCTAGATCCATAAATGCTACATATAAAGCCATCTGTTTTCCTAAGTATACTTATTCTTACACACATCTTTCAAAGAAAACACCTGATCCATGCATCCTCTACCACTTCTCAACCCATACTGCTCTTCCCCAATTTGGTGCTCTCTACATGCCTTCACCCTCTCAATCAATACCTTCCCATATAATTTCCCAGGAATACTCAACAAACTTATGCCTCTATAGTTTGAATCTCATCTTTATCCCCTTTGCATTTGTACAATGGCACTATGCAAGCATTCTGCCAATGCTCAGGATTTCACCATGATCCATACATACAATGAATATCCTTACTGACCAATCAATAACACAGTCACCCCCTTTCTTAATAAATTCTACTGCAATACCATCCAAACCCACTGCCCTACTGGATTTCATCTTCCACACAGCTTTTACTACCTTTTCTCTCTTAACCAAACCATTCTCCCTGACCCTTTCACTTCTCACACCACCCTGACCAAAACACCTTACATCTGCCATTCTACCATCAAACACATTCAATAAACCTTCAAAATATTCACTCCATCTCCTTCTCACTTCATCACTACCTTTCTTTTATGAATCTTCCAGTCATTTGGAATCCTTCCTTGCAAGTATCATCAAATGCCTCTCTTTTCTCTTTCACTAACAACCTAATTTCTTCATCGCACAATTCACTACCATTTCTAATCTACCAACCTCCCATCTTTCTCCTGCCACATGCACCTTTTGCACATGCCAACACTGCTTCCCAAAATGCATCTCATTCCTCACCCACACCTCTCACATCATTTGCTCTCACCTTTTGCCATTCTACACTCAATCTCTACAGTTAATTCCTCATACAAGTGTCATTTCCAAGCTCACTTACTCTCACCACTCTCTTCACCAACATTTTCTCTTCTTTTTCAAAAACCTCTATTAATCTTCACCTTTGCTTCCACACAATAGTGATCAGACATCACTCTAGCTGCCCCTTTCAGCACATAAATGTCTGAAAGTCTCTCTTTTACATGCCTATCAATTAACACGTAATCCCTTTCACCATCTCTCCTACTCACATACATATATTCGAGTGTCTCCCGCGTTAGCAAGGTAGCGCAAGGAAACAGACGAAAGAATGGCCGAACCCACCCACATACACATTTATATACATACATGTCCACACATGCACATATACATACCTATACATCTCTACGTATACATATATATAAACACACAGACATATACATATATACACATGTACATAATTCATGCTGTCTGCCCTTATTCATTCCTGTCACAACCCCACTACACATGAAATGAAAACCCCCTCCCCCTGCATGTGCGCGAGGTAACGCTAGGAAAAGACAACAAGGGCCACATTCGTTCACACTCAGTCTCTAGCTGTCATGTATAATGCACTGAAACCACAGCTCCCTTTCCACATCCAGGCCCCACAAAACTTTCCATGGTTTACCCGAGATGCTTCAAACGCCTTGGTTCAATCCACTGACAGCACGTCAGATGATAGAGGGGCAGATACACAACTCTATCTATAGCGCACGACTCGCACCCATATAACATTGTAGGAACCACTATTCCTTCAAACATACCCATTTTTGCTTTCCAAGATAACATTCTCACCTTCCACACATTTTTCAATGCTCCCAGAACTTTCACCCCCTCCCCCACCCTATGACTCACTTCCGCTTCCATGGTTCCATTCGCTGCCAAATCCACTCCCAGATATCTAAAACACTTCACTTCCTCCAGTATTTCTACACTCAAACTTACCTCTCAATTGACTTGACCCTCAACCCTACTGTACCTGATAACCTTAATCTTATTCACATTTACTCTCAACTTTCTTCTTTCGCACACTTTACCAAACTCATTCACATTTACTTTCAACTTTCTTCTTTCATGCACTTTACCAAACTCAGTCACTAGCTTCTGCAGTTTCTCACATGAATCAGCCACCAGCACTGCATCATCAGCGAACAACAACTGACTCGCTTCCCAAGCTCTCTCATCCACAACAGACTGCATACTTGCCCCTCTTTCCAAAACTCTTGCATTCACCTCCCTAACAACCCCATCCATAAACAAATTAAACAACCATGGAGACATCACACACCCCTGCTGCAAACCTACATTCACTGAGAACCAATCACTTTCTTCTCTTCCTACACTTACACATGCCTTACATCCTCGATAAAAACTTTTCACTGCTTCTAACAACTTGCCGCCCACACCATATATCCTTAATACCTTCCACAGAGCATCTCTATCAACTCTTATCATATGCCTTCTCCAGATCCATAAATGCTACACACAAATCTTTGCTTTTCTAAGTATTTCTCACATACATTCTTCAAAGCAAACACCTGATCCACACATCCTCTACCACTTCTGAAACCGCACTGCTCTTCTCCAATCTGATGCTCTGTACATGCCTTCACCCTCTCAATCAATACCCTCCCATATAATTTCCCAGGAATACTCGACAAACTTATACCTCTGTAATTTGAGCACTCACTCTTATCCCCTTTGCCTTTTCACAATGGCACTAAGCAAGCATTCTGCCAATCCTCAGGCACCTCACCATGAGTCATACATACATTAAATAACCTTACCAACCAGTCAACAATACAGTCACCCCCTTTTTTAATAAATTCCACCGCAATACCATCCAAATCCGCTGCTTTGCCGGCTTTCATCTTCCGCAAAGCTTTAACTACCTCTTCTCTGTTTAACAAATAATTTTCCCTAACCCTCTCACTTTGCACACCACCTCGACCAAAACGCCCTATATCTGCCACTCTATCATCAAACACATTCAACAAACCTTCAAAATACTCACTCCATCTCCTTCTCACATCACCACTACTTGTTATCACCTCCCCATTAGCCCCCTTCACTGAAGTTCCCATTTGTTCCCTTGTCTTACACACTTTATTTACCTCCTTCCAAAACATCTTTTTATTCTCCCTAAAATTTAATGATACTCTCTCACCCCAACTCTCATTGCTCTCTTTTTCACCTCTTGCACCTTTCTCTTGACCTCCTGCCTCTTTCTTTTATACATCTCCCACTCATTTGCATTATTTCCCTGTAAATATCGTCCAAATGCGTCTCTCTTCTCTTTCACTAATAATTTTCTTCATCCAACCACTCACTACCCTTTCTATTCTGCCCATCTCCCACGCTTCTCATGCCACAAGCATCTTTTGCGCAAGCCATCACTGCTTCCCTACATACATCCCATTCCTCCCCCACTCTCCTTACCTCCTGTGTTCTCACCTTTTTCCATTCTGTATTCAGTCTCTCCTGGTACTTAATCACACAAGTCTCCTTCCCAAGCTCACTTACTCTCACCACTCTCTTCACCCCAACATTCTCTCTTCTTTTCTGAAAACCTATACAAATCTTCACCTTCGCCTCCACAAGATAATGATCAGAAATCCCTCCAGTTGCACCTCTCAGCACATTAACATCCATAAGTCTCTCTTTCACGTGCCTATCAATTAACACGCAATCCAATAATGCTCTCTGGCCATCTTTCCTACTTACATACGTATACTTATGTATATCTCTCTTTTTAAACCAGGTATTCGCAATCACCTGTCCTTTTTCAGCACATAAATCTACAAGCTCTTCACCATTTCCATTTACAACACTGAGCACCCCATGTATACCAATTATTCCTTCAACTGCCACATTTCTCCCCTTTGCATTCAAATCACCCATCACTATAACCCAGTCTCGTGCATCAAAACTACTAACACACTCATTCAGCTACTCCCAAAACACTTGCCTCTCATGATCTTTCTTCTCATGCCCAGGTGCATTTGCACCAATAATCACCCATCTCTCTCCAACCACTTTCAGTTTTACCCATATCAGTCTAGAGTTTACTTTCTTACAATCACATACTCCCACCACTCCTTTTTCAGGAGTAGTGCTACTCCTTCCCTTGCTCTTGTCCTCTCACTAACCCCTGACTTTACTCCCAAGACATTCCCAAACCACTCTTCCCCCTTACCCTTGAGCTTCGTTTCACTCAGAGCCAAAAAATCCAGGTTCCTTTCCTCAAACATGCTACCTATCTCTCCTTTTTTCTCATCTTGGTTACATCCACACACATTTAGACACCCCAATCTGAGCCTTCAAAGAGGATGAGCAATCCCGCATGACTCCTTCTGTTTCCCCTTTTAGAAAGTTAAAATACAAGGAGGGGAGGGTTTCTAGCCCCCCGCTCCCATACCTTTAAGTCGCCTTCTACAACACATGAGGAATGCGTGGGAAGTATTCTTTATCCCCTACCCTGAGAGATAGGGGATAATATATATATTATTATTTTTTTATTATTTTGCTTTGTCACTGTCTCTGGCGTTAGCGAGGCAGCGCAAGGAAACAGACGAAAAAATGGCCCAACCCACCCACATACACATGTATATACATACATGTCGTCACACGCAAATATACATACCTATACATCTCAACGTATCCATATATATATACACACAGACATATACATATATACACATGTACATAATTCATACTTTCTTTTATTTCATTTTATATACTTTTCACGCTCCCACGTATTGCAGGTAGCGCTAGGAACGACAAAAATGGCCCATTCCCTCCCCCATACACATGTACATAACACGTCCACATCATGCAAATACTACATAAGGCCTACACAGCTTTCCATGTTTACCCAGACGCTTCACATGCCTCTGTTCAATCCATTGACAGCACGTCGACCCCGGTATACCACATCGTTCCAATTCACTCTATTCCTTGCATGCCTTTCACCCTCCTGCATGTTCAGGCCCCAATCACTCAAAATCTTTTTCACTCCATCTTTCCACCTCCAATTAGGCCTCCCACTTCTCCTCGTTCCCACCACCTCAGACACATATATCCTCTTGGTCAATGTTTCCTCACTCATTCTCTCCATGTGACCAAACCATTTCAAAACACCCTCTTCTGCTCTCTCAACCACACTCTTTTTATTACCACACATCTCTCTTACCCTATTATTACTCACTCGATCAAACCACCTCACACCACACATCGTCCTCAAACATCTCATTTCCAGCACATCCACTCTCCTGCGCACAACTCTATCCATAGCACATGCCTCGCAACCATACAACATAGTTGGAACCACTATTCCTTCAAACATACCCATTTTTGCTTTCCGAGATAATGTTCTCGACTTCCACACATTCTTCAACGCTCCCAGAATTTTCGCCCCCTCCTCCACCCTATGATTCACTTCCGCTTCCATGGTTAAATCCACTGCCAAATCCACTCCTAGATATCTAAAACACTTCACTTCCTCCAGTTTTTCTCCATTCAAACTTATCTCCCAATTGACTTGACCCTCAACCCTACCTACTGTCCCTAATAACCTTGCTGTTATTCACATTTACTCTCAACTTTCTTCTTTCACACACTTTACCAAACTCAGTCACAAGCTTCTGCAGTTTCTCACAAGAATCAGCCACCAGTCCTGTATCATCAGCGAACAACTACTGACTCACTTCCCAAGCTCTCTCATCCACAACAGACTTCATACTTGCTCCTCTCTCCAAAACTCTTGCATTCACCTCCCTAACAACCCCATCCATAAGCAAATTAAACAACCATGGAGACATCACACACCCCTGCCGCAAACCAACATTCACTGAGAACCAATCACTTTTCTCTCTTCATAGTCGTACACATGCCTTACATCCTCGACAAAAAACTTTTCACCGCTTCTAACAACTTGCCTCCAACACCATATATTCTCATTACCTTCCACAGAGCATCTCTATAAACTCTATCACATGCCTTCTCCAGATCCATAAATGCTACATACAAATCCATTTGCTTTTCTAAGTATTTCTCACATACATTCTTCAAAGCAAACACCTGATCCACACATCCTCTACCACTTCTGAAGCCAAACTGCCCTTCCCAAATCTGATGCTCTGTACATGCCTTCACCCTCTCAATCAATACCCTCCCATATAATTTCCCAGGAATACTCAACAAACTTATACCTCTGTAATTTGAGCACTTACCTTTATCCCATTTGCCTTTGTACAATGGCACTATGCATGCATTCTGCCAATCCTCAGGCACCTCACCATGAGCCATACATACATTAGATATCCTTACCAACCAGTCAACAACACAGTCGTCCCCCTTTTTAATAATTTCCACTGGAATACCATCCAAACCCGCTGCCTTCCCGGCTTTCATCTTCCGCAAAGCCTCTTCTCTGTTTACCAAATTATTCTCCTAAACCCTCTCACTTTGCGCACCACCTCGACCAAAACACCCTATATCCGCCCCTCTATCACCTAACACATTCAACAAACCTTGAAAATGCTCACTCCATCTCCTTCTCACAAAACCACTACTTGTTATCACCTCCCCATTAACCACTTTAACCGATGTTCCCAATTGCTCTCTTGTCTTATGCACTTTATTTACCTCCTTCCAAAACAACTTTTCATTCTCCCTAAAATTTAATGATACTCTCTCACCCCAACTCTCATTTGCCCTCTTTTTCACCTCTTTCACCTTTGTCTTGACCTCCTGCCTCTTTCTTTTATACATCTCCAAGTCATTTGCACTATTTCCCTGCAAAACTCGTCCAAATGCCTCTCTCTTCTCTTTCACTAATAATCTTACTTCTTCATCCCACCACTCACTACTCTTTCTAATATGCCCACCTCCCATACTTCTCATGCCATCATTGCTTCCCTAAATACATCCCATTCCTCCCCCACTCCCCTTACGTCCTTTGCTCTCACCTTTTTCCATTCTGCACTCAGTCTCTCCTGGTACTTAATCACACAAGTTTCCTTCCCAAGCTCACTTACTTTCACCACTCTCTTCATTCTAACATTCTCTCTTCTTTTCTGAAAACCTCTACAAATCTTCACCTTCACCTCCACAAGATAATGATCAGAAATCCCTCCAGTTGCACCTCTCAGCACATTAACATCCAAAAGTCTCTCTTTCGAGTGCCTATCAATTAACACATAATCCAATAATGCTCTCTGGCCATCTCTCCTACTTACATAAGTATACTCATGTATATCTCTCTTTTTAAACCAGGTATTCCCAATCACCAGTCCTTTTTCAGCACATAAATCTACAAGCTCTTCACCATTTCCATTTACAACACTGAACACCCCATGTACACCAATTATTCCCTCAACTGCCACATTACTCACCTTTGCATTCAAATCACCCATCACTATAACCTTGTCTCGTGCATCAAAACTATTAATACACTCACTCAGCTGCTCCCAAAACACTTGCCTCTCATGATCTTTCTTCTCATGTCCAGGTGCATATGCACCAATAATCACCCATCTCTCTCCATCCACTTTCAGTTTTACCCATATCAATCTAGTTTACTTTCTTACACTCTATTACATACTCCCACCACTTCTGTTTCAAGAGTAGTGCTACTCCTTCCCTAGCTCTTGTCCTCTCACCAACCTTTGACTTTACTCTGAAAACATTCCCAAACCACTCTTCCCCTTCACCCTCAAGCTTTGTTTCACTCAGAACCAAAATATTCAGGTTCCTTTCCTCAACCATACTACCTATCTCTCCTTTTTTCTCATCTTGGTTACATCCACACACATTTAGACACCCCAATCTAAGCTTTCGAGATGGATAAGCACTCCCCGCGTGACTCCTTCTGTTTCCCCTTTAAGAAAGTTAAAATACATGGAGGGGATGGTTTCTATACACATACATGTATATATTCATACTTGCATGCCTTCATTCATTCCCGGCGCTAGCCCACCCCACAGGAAAAAGGATCGCTATCTCCTGCTTCAGCGAGGTAGCACCAGGAAAACAAACAAAAAAGGCCACATTCAATCACACTCAATCTCTAGCTGTCATGTGTAATGCACCAAAACCACAGCTTCCTATCCACATCCAAGCCCCATAGACCTTTCCATGGTTTACCTCAGACACTTCACATGCCCTGGTTCAGTCCATTTACAGTACGTTGACCCTGGTATACTACATCGTTCCAATTCACTCTATTCCTTGCACACCTTTCACCCTCCTGTATGTTCAGGCCCCAATCGCTCAAAATCTTTCTCACTCCATCCTTCCAACTCCAATTTGGTCTCCCGCTTCTCCTTCTTCCCTCCACCTCTGATACATATATCCTCTTTGTCAACCTTTTTTCACTCATTCTCTCCATATGTCCAAACCATTTCAACACAACCTCTTCTGTACTCTCAACAACGCTCTTTATTTCCACACATCTCTCTTACCCTTTTATTTCTTACTCGATCAAACCACCTCATACCAAATACTGTCCTCAAGCATCTCATTGCCAATACATCCACCTTCCTCCATACAACCCTATCTATTGCCAATGCCTTGCAACCATATAATATTGTAGGAACTACTATTCCTTCAAACATAACCATTTTTGCTCCCCAAATTAATGTTTTTTCTTTCCACTAATTTTTCATTGCTCCCAGAATGTTCACCCCCTCCCCTACCCTGTGACTCACCTTTGCTTCCATGGTTCCATTCAGTACTAATACCACTCTCAGATATCAAACATATCAATTCCTACAATTTTTCTGCAATCAAACAAACATTCCAATTAACTTGTTCCTCAGCCCTGCTGAACCTAATAACCTTCCTCTTATTCACATTTACTCTCAACTTTCTCCTTTCACACACTTTTCCAAACTCAGTCACCAACTTCAGCAATTCTCAACTGAATCAGCCACCAGTGCTGTATCACTGGCGAACAGCAACTGAGTCACTTCCCAGACCCTCTCATTCCAAACATTCTGCATAATCGTCCCTCTCTACAAAACCCTTGCATTTACCTCCCTAACCAACCCATCACACTCCGCTGGTGCAGACCGACCTGTACTGGGAACTAATCACTCTCCTCTCTTCCTATTCATAAACATGCCTTACATCCTTGTTAAAAACTTTTCACTGCTTCTAGCAGCTTACCTCCACATCATATACTCTTCAGACCACTATCAACCCTATCATATGCCTTCTCCAGATCCGTAAATGCCACAAACAAATCTGTTTTTCTAGCTATTTCTCACACACATTCTTCAAAGAGAACACCTGATCCACACATCCTCTACCACTTTTGAAATCACACACCTCCTTCCCAATCTGTTGCTCTGTACACCCCTTCACCCTCTCAACTGATACCCTCCCATACAATTTTCCAGGAATACTAAAAAAACTTGTGCCTCTGCAGTTTGAACACTCACCTTTACCCCCTTTACCTTTATACAGTGGCACTATACATGTATTCCTCCAATCCTCAGGCACTTCACCATAATCTATATATACACTGAATATTCTTACTGCCAATCAACACCCAGTCACACCCTTTCTTAATAAATTCAACTGCAATACCATCTACTCTTGCTGGCTTGCTGGATTTCATCTTCTGGTTGGCTTTCACCACCTCTTCTCTCTTCATCAAACCACAAACCACCCTCCGTGACTCTCACTTCATACACCACCCCAACCAAAACACCCTACACCTGCCACCCTATCATCAAACACATTCAAAAATCATTCAAATACTCATTCCATCTCCTCACTCCTGTTATTACTTCCACCCTTGCCCCCTTCACCAATGTTCCCATTTGTTCTCTTATCTTTTGCACGTTATTTACCGCCTTCCAAAATATCTTTTTATTCTTCCTAAAGTTTAATGATACTCTTTCACCCCAACTCTCATTTGCCCTTTTTCAACCCTTGTATCTTCCTCTTGACCTCCAGCTGCTTCCTCTTATAAATCTCCCAGTTGTATGCAATTCTTCCTTGTAAGTAGCATCCAAATGTCTCTCTTTTCTCTTTCACTAACAACTTTGTTTCTTCATATCACCACTCACTACTCTTTCTAATCTGCCCACCTCCACCTTTCTCATGCCACATGCATCTCTTTCACAAGCCATCACTGCTTCCTAAATACATCCCATTCCTCACCCACTCCCCTCACTTCATTTGCTCTAACTTTTGTCATTCTACACTCAATCTCTCCTAGCATTTCTTCACACAAGTCTACTTTCCAAGCTCACTTACTCTCACCACTCTTTACTCCCCAACAATGTCTCCATTTTTGAAATATAAAAAAAAATGCTTGGAGAGAATCAATATCTTATGAACAGGGTTAAAAGAAGGGTGGACATAAGATCAGCACTTGGCTGAAATATACCAGAATGATGATGCATATCACCTGAGTTGTCTAAAATGTGCTGAAATGAACTAGTAGAACAAAGTCTCCCAAACATTGAAATGCATCTTTTCTTTTCTTTCTTTCATACTATTCGCCATTTCCCGCATTAGCGAGGTAGCGTTGAGAACAGAGGACTGGGCCCTTGAGGGAATATCCTCACCTGGGCCCCTTCTCTGTTCCCTCTTTTGGAAAATTAAAAAAAAAAGTGAGAGGGGAGGATTTCCAGCCTCCCGCTCCCTCCCCTTTTAGTCGCCTTCTACGACACGCAGGGAATACGTGGGAAGTATTCTTTCTCCCCTATCCCCAGGGAACTGAAATGCATCTTAAATACCAAAATATCAAATTGGACAGAAAAATCTATCTTTCATGAAATAAGAAAAAAAAAAAAATAAGAATAATAAAGCAACCAAGAAGCAAGTGATATATTCCTAGACTTAACCGGGGAGAAATACAAGTTCTCCCCTACTTACGACCTCTGTGACTTACGATCGTCTGTACATACAACTGGGAAAAAATATAAATAAAAAACAAAAATGATGAAATATAAACTACAGAATCTTACATAACAGGTAAAAGGAAACTACAGAATCACATAATAAAGCTGGTTAATAACGAGATAATCAAGACAGAAATTGAAAAGCATTAAACAATACTGTACAGGTACTAGAATCCTACATATTATGCTGACATACATCTGACTTATGTCCATTTCAAGACCTGACTGGTTGGTCAGAGTGGAACATGGACGTACGTCAGGGAAGGGCTGTATAAGACTAGTGGCAGAGGCAAACAGTAACATAAATATATCACGTGCATCTTGGTTGTTTTATAAATTCTTACTTTCATTTCAGGAGAGAAGTGGTTAATTTTTCCTTCATTTCAATATTTTGCACTATATTGGTATTTGAAAATATTTTGATTTCAGAAACTGATCTCACAAGAGCACTATGGCAAAATAAATGATTTTTCAACTAGGTAAGAATCTTTTCATATTCAATATCCAACATTGTTCTACCAGCCCATTTGAATACAATTTATGGAGCCTGGATGCTATACATAGTGGAATACATGTATATTTCAGCAACTGTTTACGTGATAATGTTTGCCCTTCTTTCATCAAGTTTGTAGTATTGTTGCAATAAACTTAAAATTTAGGTACATATAATTTCTGTTTTTAAATTTTAGGGAGAATGAAAAGATGTTTACGTGATAATGTTTGCCCTTCTTTCATCAAGTTTGTAGTATTGTTGCAATAAACTTAAAATTTAGGTACATATAATTTCTGTTTTTAAATTTTAGGGAGAATGAAAAGATGTTTTGGAAGAAGGTAAATAAAGTGCATAAGACAAGGGAATAAATGGGAACTTCAGTGAAGGGGGTTAATGGGGAGGTGATAACAAGTAGTGGTGATGTGAGAAGGAGTTGGAGTGAGTATTTTGAAGGTTTGTTAAATGTGTTTGATGATAGAGTGGCAGATATGGGGTGTTTTGGTCAAGGTGGTGTGCAAAGTGATAGGGTTAGGGAAAATGATTTCATAAACAGAGAAGAGGTAGTAAAAGCTTTGCAGAAGATGAAAGCCGGCAAGGCAGCAGGTTTGGATGGTATTGCAGTGGAATTTATTAAAAAAGGGGGTGACTACTGTTGGCTGGTCAGTAAGGTTATTTAATGTATGTATGACTCATGGTGAGGTGCCTGAGGATTGGTGGAATGCTTGCATAGTGCCATTGTACAAAGGCAATGGGGATAAAAGTGAATGCTCAAATTACAGAGGTAAAAGTTTGTTGAGTATTCCTGGGAAATTATATAGGAGGGTATTGATTTGAGAGGGTGAAGGCATGGAGAGAGTATCAGATTGGGGAAGAGCAGTGTGGTTTCAGAAGTAGTAGAGGATGTGTGGATCAGGTGTTTGCTTTGAAGAATGTATGTAAGAAATACTTAGAAAAGCAAATGGATTTGTATGTAGCATTTACAGATCTGGAGAAGGCATAGAGTTGATAGAGATGCTCTGTGGAAGGTATTAAGAATATATGGTGTGGGAGGCAAGTTGTTAGAAGCAGTGAAAAATTTTTATCAAGGATGTAAGGCATGTGCACGTGTAGGAAGAGAGGAAAGTGACTGGTTCTCAGTGAAAGTTTGTTTGCGGCTGGAGTGCGTGATGTCTCCATGGTTGTTTAATCTGTTTATGGATGGAGTTGTTAGGGAGGTGAATACAAGAGTTTTGGAAAGAGGGGCAAGTATGCAGTCTGTTATGGATGAGAGAGCTTGGGAAGTGAGTCAGTTGTTGTTCGCTGATGATACAGCGCTGGTGGCTGATTCGTGTGAGAAACTGCAGAAGCTGGTGACTGAGTTTGGTAAAGTGTGTGAAAGAAGAAAGCTGAGAGTAAATGTGAATAAGAGCAAGGTTATTAGGTACAGTAGGGTTGAGGGACAAGTCAATTGGGAGGTAAGTTTGAATGGAGAAAAACTGGAGGAAGTGAAGTGTTTTAGATATCTGGGAGTGGATTTGGCAGCATATCGAATCATGGAAGTGGAAGTAAATCATATGGTGGGGGAGGGGGCGAAAGTTCTGGGAGTGTTGAAAAATGTGTGGAAGTCGAGAGCGTTATCTTGGAAAGCAAAAATGGGTATGTTTGAAGGAATAGTGGTTCCAACAATCTTATATGGTTGCAAGGCATGGGCTATAGATAGAGTTGTGCGGAGGAGGGTGGATGTGCTGGAAATGAGATGTTTGAGGACAATACGTGGTGTGAGGTGGTTTGATTAAGTAATGAAAGGGTAAGAGAGATGTGTGGTAATAAAAAGAGTGTGGGTGAGAGGGCAGAAGAGGGTGTTTTAAAATGGTGAGGAAAGAGTGAAAAAGAGGATATATGTGTCAGAGGTGGAGGGAACGAGGAGAAGTGGGAGACCAAATTGGAGGTGGAAAGATGGAGTGAAAAAGATTTTGAGTGTTCGGGGCCTGAACATGCAGGAGGGTGAAAGGCGTGCAAGGAATAGAGTGAATTCACACAATGTGGTATACCGGGGTCGACATGCTGTCAATGAACTGAACCAGGGAATGTGAAGCGTCTGGGGTAAACCATGGAAAGTTTTGTGGAGCCTGGATGTGGAAAGGGAGCTGTGATTTCGGTGCATTATACATGACAGCTAGAGGCTGAGTGTGAATGAATGTGGCCTTTGTTGTCTTCTCCTAGCGCTACCTCGCGCACATGCAGGGGGTTGGGGCTGTCATTTCATGTGTGGCCGGGTGGCGACAGGAATGAATAGGGGCAGACAGTGTGAATTATGTACATGTGTATATATGTATATGTGTGTCTGTGTATATATATGTATACGTTGAGATGTATAGGTATGTATATGTGCGTGTGTGGACATGTATGTATATACATTTGTATGTGGGTGGGTTGGGTCATTCTTTCATCTGTTTCCTTGCGCTACCTCGCTAATGCAGGAGACAGCGACAAAGTATAATAAATATAAATAATTTCTGTTTTTAAGCCATGTACATTAATCATAACTACGTATATCATTGCTTTATCCTCAGTGTAAGGGGTTAACCAATTGAGTAAGAGAATCTGATCATGACAACATTAGTTACTGAACTAAACAGAAAGAGGTGTGACAGCACTGCGCATCCTAACTACACAATAACGGTTAGATGGAGTGTAAATATTTCATATAATTACAGCCTGATAACAAAAGCGTGTTAACTAAACACCTATCATGTGAGGAACTACTATAGTTTGTGTCCTTAAATATGGCTTTGAAGCATAAATCTAGTAATGCAAGTTGCACTTCCCAAGGAGGGTAAGGAAAATCATGTCTTCAGACAAAACTTGGACTTATTTCATTGCCTTGCACACGATAACAGTACAGCATATGTTAGGAAGCATGTTGGTATTAGTAAGTCAACAATACAACAATGTGAACCATAAACAAAAATGAGGCACCTATATGTGAGGCATAGCTGGCTGGCTGTTTCACAGGAACACTGAAGCCAATTGCAGTATATCAGGGGTGATGTGATGCCATCATTCTGTACAGTTCTATACATTATCTCTTTATACTTCTGTAGAAAAAGCATGTTGTTCCAGAGGCATAAAATGCTGATTTTTTTTATTCTTACATGCTCATAATAGGGCTTAAGGTATGTCTCTGAAGGGTCACTCCCAACCCATATTTCTCTATAAAGAAAAAACCTCATCACCCATAGTCTTAACAACAACAAGGTTTTCCAGGAAGATAACCCCTACAGGTGGCAAGAGACCTCTGAATCATCCTTTGCAGTTGACACTAAAATAAAGAACAAAATAATGTCTCAAGGGGATGCTGAAAGGCTACAGAGATATAAAGGTAACCTTCCAAAGAACCACCGAAAACAACATGCTTCTCAATGGGATAAATTTCAATTCCTCTGGTATGGAGAAAATCAAGTACAAAATAAATCATGATAGTTTTTAAAGCACTTAATTCTTTCACAAACAGAAAATTACTGTGTCCTAACATCACCTGACAGGGAAGGTGAAATTACAGAATTATAAAGTATTCCGTGATCTTTCAAGGCCAACACTAATGTGGTAAGGGAACTGAAATACTGGGAATGGTTGAAAAAGACTAAGGCTGTATCCTCGGAGTGCAGAAAGGAGAGATATATCATCATCTTATTTGCTTTGTCGCTGTCTCACGCATTAGCGAGGTAGCGCAAGGAATCAGACGAAAGAATAGCCCAACCCACCCACATACACATGTATATACATACACATCCACACACGCAAATATACATACCTATACATCTCAATGTATACATATGTATACACACACAGACATATATATACATACACATGTACATAATTCATGCTGTCTGCCTTTATTCATTCCCATCGTCACCTCGCCACACATGGAATAACAACCCCCTCGCCCCTCATGTGTGCGAGGTAGCGCTAGGAAAGACAACAAAGGCCACATTTGTTCACAGTCTCTAGCTGTCATGTAATAATGCACCGAAACCACAGCTCCCTTTCCACATCCAGGCCCCACAAAACTTTCCATGGTTTACTCCAGACGCTTCACATGCACTGGTTCGATCCACTGACAGCACGTTGACCCTGGTATATTGTTTAAATCCTGGACACCTCTTAATTCTCTAATAATTCTAGCATCACCATAAACATAACCATGCATGGTTCATTCCCTCCATATATCAGAAATAACAAAAACCTCAACAATGAGCCCTACAGAACTTAAATTACTTTGATCTAGTGTGGAAGGGCACTTTTGACATGAAAGAACTCCTTTCTGCCACCAGCCTAAAAATCTATTTGTTCTTTACCAACCACCTGTGTGGTAAAGATGCAGGTGTCTCCTCTCACCTCTCATTCCTCTTCTCAACTACTAATATACTGTGAACACACAACAAATATATCCAGCCTTGTTCATTCAGTCATACACTATACTAAAATTTTACTTTCCTCTCTTAAAAACAACAGAAAATCATTATGACTATTCAGCCAAATCATTATGACAGTATTCCACCAAAGACTAATCAACACAATTTCTTACAATTACTGTATCGGGCTAGCCTATATTCATTAAAGGAGCCAAAGAGATGTTGATATCTCTGGCTCAAATTGCTCGATTATTCATTAATGATATTTTTTTGCCATCACTGTAGATGTCAAAAAAAGGGAAAATTTTTCCTCCCTGTAATGACAGATCAGCATTGAAAAGCAGCTAAAATACAAAAAGTTCTATCACTACCTTTGCGTTAGCCTGATCCAGAGCCAAGTGAGAAACCAGAGGGAGTGTGAATGATGTCTGACAACTCCTGATAAGACAAGAATATGTAGATATGATATTCCTTTCTATTTCTTTCAACTGCACTCTTGTCTCATACACAAGCATAGCAACGGTGGTAAATAAATGACTAATCCAGAAATATTATAACTTTCATGCTGTCATTTGGGGTGAGGGAGACTGGCTGACAAGTGTAGGGGAGGATACTGAGAGATTTGTTTCTTTCTTTATTGTGAACACTCCCCTTAAATTTCATACATAACATACTCATATTTCATACAAAGGCACAATGCTGGTGGTGAATAATGTACATAATAAGTAAAAATGTTGCATCTCACACTAGAATTAAGTGTGAATATATCAAATTGCTGGCATCTGTAGGGAGCATATTGGCAAAGCTTTTTCTTGAAAATATTCAAGTTCTTTACATACCATCTATCAACAATGTCTACCATTACAGAGAGAGAGAGAGAAACATCATAGGTGTTCCTGTTAACAACTTAGATCGTTCAACAATCTTACATAATACTCCACAAAGTCATCTCTAAGCAGATGGCCTTACACTTATAATGGTCCCATGCCTTCTACTATTGGAAGACTTATCAATAGTACAATAAGTGAGTTGGATACTTAGTCAAATGTAGGAAAAGTATATATATATATATATATATATATATATATATATATATATATATATATACACACCCAGACATATACATATATACACATGTAAATGATTCATACTGTCTACCCTTATTCATTCCTGTCGCCACCCCACCAAACATGAAATAACAACCTCCTCCCCCCTCGTGTGTGAGGTAGCGCGAGGAAAAGACAACAAAGACCACATTCGTTCACAATCAGTCTTTAGCTGTCACGTATAATGCACCGAAACCACGGTTCCCTTTCCACATCCAGGCCCCACAGAACTTTCCATGGTTTACCCCAGATGCTTCACATGCCCTGGTTCAATCCATTGACAGCATGTTGACCCTGGTATATTGTTTAAATCCTGGACACCTCTTAATTCTCTAATAATTCTAGCATCACCATAAACATAACCATGCATGGTTCATTCCCTCCATATATCAGAAATAACAAAAACCTCAACAATGAGCCCTACAGAACTTAAATTACTTTGATCTAGTGTGGAAGGGCACTTTTGACATGAAAGAACTCCTTTCTGCCACCAGCCTAAAAATCTATTTGTTCTTTACCAACCACCTGTGTGGTAAAGATGCAGGTGTCTCCTCTCACCTCTCATTCCTCTTCTCAACTACTAATATACTGTGAACACACAACAAATATATCCAGCCTTGTTCATTCAGTCATACACTATACTAAAATTTTACTTTCCTCTCTTAAAAACAACAGAAAATCATTATGACTATTCAGCCAAATCATTATGACAGTATTCCACCAAAGACTAATCAACACAATTTCTTACAATTACTGTATCGGGCTAGCCTATATTCATTAAAGGAGCCAAAGAGATGTTGATATCTCTGGCTCAAATTGCTCGATTATTCATTAATGATATTTTTTTGCCATCACTGTAGATGTCAAAAAAAGGGAAAATTTTTCCTCCCTGTAATGACAGATCAGCATTGAAAAGCAGCTAAAATACAAAAAGTTCTATCACTACCTTTGCGTTAGCCTGATCCAGAGCCAAGTGAGAAACCAGAGGGAGTGTGAATGATGTCTGACAACTCCTGATAAGACAAGAATATGTAGATATGATATTCCTTTCTATTTCTTTCAACTGCACTCTTGTCTCATACACAAGCATAGCAACGGTGGTAAATAAATGACTAATCCAGAAATATTATAACTTTCATGCTGTCATTTGGGGTGAGGGAGACTGGCTGACAAGTGTAGGGGAGGATACTGAGAGATTTGTTTCTTTCTTTATTGTGAACACTCCCCTTAAATTTCATACATAACATACTCATATTTCATACAAAGGCACAATGCTGGTGGTGAATAATGTACATAATAAGTAAAAATGTTGCATCTCACACTAGAATTAAGTGTGAATATATCAAATTGCTGGCATCTGTAGGGAGCATATTGGCAAAGCTTTTTCTTGAAAATATTCAAGTTCTTTACATACCATCTATCAACAATGTCTACCATTACAGAGAGAGAGAGAGAGAGAGAGAGAGAGAGAGAGAGAGAGAGAGAGAGAGAGAGAGAGAGAGAGAAACATCATAGGTGTTCCTGTTAACAACTTAGATCATTCAACAATCTTACATAATACTCCACAAAGTCATCTCTAAGCAGATGGCCTTACACTTATAATGGTCCCATGCCTTCTACTATTGGAAGACTTATCAATAGTACAATAAGTGAGTTGGATACTTAGTCAAATGTAGGAAAAGTATATATATATATATATATATATATATATATTTTTTTTGCTTTGTCGCTGTCTCCCGCGTTTGCGAGGAAGCGCAAGGAAACACAAAAGAAATGGCCCAACCCAGCCCCACACACATGTATATACATACACGTCCACACACGCAAATATACATACCTACACAGCTTTCCATGGTTTACCCCAGATGCTTCACATGCCCTGATCAATCCACTGACAGCACATCAACCCCAGTATACCACATCGATCCAATTCACTCTATTCCTTGCCCTCCTTTCACCCTCCTGCATGTTCAGGCCCCGATCACACAAAATCTTTTTCACTCCATCTTTCCACCTCCAATTTGGTCTCCCACTTCTCCTCGTTCCCTCCACCTCCGACACATATATCCTCTTGGTCAATCTTTCCTCACTCATTCTCTCCATGTGCCCAAACCATTTCAAAACACCCTCTTCTGCTCTCTCAACCACGCTCTTTTTATTTCCACACATCTCTCTTACCCTTACGTTACTTACTCGATCAAACCATCTCACACCACACATTGTCCTCAAACATCTCATTTCCAGCACATCCACCCTCCTGCGCACAACTCTATCCATATCCCACGCCTCGCAACCATACAACATTGTTGGAACCACTATTCCTTCAAACATACCCATTTTTGCTTTCCGAGATAATGTTCTCGACTTCCACACATTCTTCAACGCTCCCAGGATTTTCACCCCCTCCCCCACCCTATGATCCACTTCCACTTCAATGGTTCCATCTGCTGCCAGATCCACTCCCAGATATCTAAAACACTTTACTTCCTCCAGTTTTTCTCCATTCAAACTTACCTCCCAATTGACTTGACCCTCAACCCTACTGTACCTAATAACCTTGCTCTTATTCACATTTACTCTTAACTTTCTTCTTTCACACACTTTACCAAACTCAGTCACCAGCTTCTGCAGTTTCTCACATGAATCAGCCACCAGCACTGTATCATCAGCGAACAACAACTAACTCACTCCCCAAGCTCTCTCATCCCCAACAGACTTCATACTTGCCCCTCTTTCCAAAACTCTTGCATTGACCTCCCTAACAACCCCATCCATAAACAAATTAAACAACCACCCTGCCGCAAACCTACATTCACTGAGAACCAATCACTTTCCTCTCTTCCTACACGTACACATGCCTTACATCCTCGATAAAAACTTTTCACTGCTTCTAACAACTTGCCTCCCATACCATATATTCTTAATACCTTCCACAAAGCATCTCTATCAACTCTATCATATACCTTTTCCAGATCCACAAATGCTACATACAAATCCATTTGCTTTTCTAAGTATTTCTCACATACATTCTTCAAAGCAAACACCTGATACACACATCCTCTACCACTTCTGAAACCACACTGCTCTTCCCCAATCTGATGCTCTGTACATGCCTTCACCCTCTCAATCAATACCCTCCCATATAATTTACCAGGAATACTCAACAAACTTATACCTCTGTAATTTGAGCACTCACTCTTATCCCCTTTGCCTTTGTACAATGGCACTATGCACGCATTCCGCCAATCCTCAGGCACCTCACCATGAGTCATACATACATTAAATAACCTTACCAACCAGTCAATAATACAGTCACCCCCCTTTTTTAATAAATTCCACTGCAATACCATCCAAACCTGCTGCCTTGCTGGCTTTCATCTTCTGCAAAGCTTTTACTACCTCTTCTCTGTTTACCAAATCATTTTCCCTAACCCTCTCACTTTGCACACCACCTCGACCAAGATACCCTATATCTGCCACTCTATCATCAAACACATTCAACAAACCTTCAAAATACTCACTCCATCTCCTTCTCACATCACCACTACTTGTCATCACCTCCCCATTAGCGCCCTTCACTGAAGTTCCCATTTGCTCCCTTGTCTTATGCACTTTATTTACCTCCTTCCAGAACATCTTTTTATTCTCCCTAAAATTTAATGATACTCTCTCACCCCAACTCTCATTTGCCCTCTTTTTCACCTCTTGCACCTTTCTCTTGACCTCCTGTCTCTTTCTTTTATACATCTCCCACTCAATTGCATTTTTTCCCTGCAAAAATCGTCCAAATGCCTCTCTCTTCTCTTTCACTAATAATCTTACTTCTTCATCCCACCACTCACTACCCTTTCTAATCAACCCACCTCCCACGCTTCTCATGCCACAAGCATCTTTTGTGCAATCCATCACTGATTCCCTAAATACATCCCATTCCTCCCCCATAAATTGTTATTGGCCAGGGTTCTCTAACAGAATATTAACCACTGTTGGCTGCCATTTAAGTGTAGAAGCAGACCTTACCTATAATATATCCTTATAATGGCAATGCTAATTTCTCGTGTTAGTCAGGTCTCGAATAGTTCTACTTTTCATATTCACAACAGGAAGCTAATTCTTACACTGATTCATAAAATCTACAACTTTATTACTTACATATATCTACATTTTCTGCTTGACATATCCTTTTGCACAAAGGTAATCCCTTCTCAGTACTTCTGGAATAAACTATCCACACCATGCCATTAAAGGATTTAATAGAAAACCAACCAAAATAGAGCTAGTCAAATGATTTGAAAAGTAAATTTGTAAGAAACTTCATAATCAAAGGCCTATTTAATGGTACTGTAGTCACAATCGAAATTCCAAAACAATACTGATAAATTCATATTCAAAGTACTTACATTGTTTGTAGCCTATATGTGGCAGTCTGGTGATTGGTGTACTACGGTCCTTCATAAATTTATGGAGTTTAGACATAAAGTCCACTTCTATGAGACGGTTCAAGGCTGGCGTTGAGAATTCATTTTTGACTTGAGATAAATGTGCCCGAGAACTGCTCTTTCGATCGAGTACACGGAGACCGTTGGGTTTAGCAGTGAGGCCTGGCTTGCCTTTCAGACGAGGTCGAATATCTTCTGATGTTTCGGAAGACTCTGATTCAGAATCTGTTGGTTTCTTCCGCTTCTTTCTTGGCCGACCCTGAAGCTTGGGTGCTGCGGGTGATATGTCTAGGTCAGTCAGTGTCCTTTGTACTTGATGGTAGAGATTTACAGCACTATTGCTAAATGCTTCCAAGTTAGAGTAAAAATTTTTGCAAGATATACAATAAGTATCTTTAAAAGAATAAACATCTAAAAAACTATTTTTAAGACTTTAATATAGTACACAAGTACCATCAATGAGAAGACAACATAGTGTGACCCCTTCAGTAAATTTCATGTAATACAATGAATAAATGCCAGGTCAACTGACTTGAAAACAAGGTTATCTGCAATTCCCTCGTCAACTTTTATGACAGCACCATGAACAAAGCATGGGAACTAATTAAGAGAAACAAGGTATCTACAGGTTTAAGTAGATGCACAAAGTTAGTGGTATTTTCTTTCTTTTTTCTTTATACAGTAGAAAACAGCATGGCATGAATAACACTACATCTTAATCAAAGCTGTACCAAGTAAGAAAAGGATAGAGTGATAACTTTTATAAAAAGATACAAGAGAGATTAATCAGAATTCCTCAGAAATTATTTGAACCTACACATGACAGTGAAAAGGTCATAAGAATTAAAAAATAATGAGATGATTGAGAATTTCACATCTTCAGTTAGCCAATCATCATGTGGCTGATCTCCATACAGACACTATGAAAAGAAGCAGCCAATCTCAAGCAGGAGGTCCCAGCCTTAGAATCTGGAATATGTGCAGAAAGCTCATAAAAGTAGCGGCTGAAATAATAATCACAGAACAGAGATAGATAAGCAAAATCACAGAAGAAGGGAAAGGATGGTTAAAGAGAGCTTATACCAGAAGCGTTGACAATGTGGAGGGCTGTTAATTCTAATCTAACTAAAAGAGTGATGGAAGAAGAGCCATCCCAAGAAATATGAGCAGCATATGTAATCATCGTTTTAAGTAGGCAATGTGTTCCCAGAACACACACCTTAATAAAATTTCCATTTTACCATAGAATTCAATGGGATAACAGGGACTTTTGTTCCTGGGGGTGATTTCTCAACCTAAGCTATGAATAAAATGCCAAGAAATGTGAATGTACAATAGAGATACATCATCAATCTTAATATATGAATCAGAAATGCAGCTAAGAATTGCTTTTAAGTAAAATGCAGAACAGTAAGTACAAGCATGTTATACTGAGTCTGAAATTTGATCCAAATACTCAATATTTGTTCTAAGTTCTCCATGACTTCAACTCGGTTATGAGCCATTTTCAGTGCACCTGCAGGTAACAAGCTGGAGGTATACTGCTGCACTTAATCTGAATGATCACAATTGTTCTCAAGGATGTAGTTTCCAATGAAAAAGCTCTGTTAACATCAAAAGCACAAAGAGCATAATCAAAATCCTTTAAAATGTCTGACTTTACTTCCGAACTCTTGCTCTTCCTGCTTAATATTCTCCCACAAGAACAAGACTCACTTGGGCATTTTCCACTCCTAAAGTAGTTATAGTATGTTTGAGGAGATTCACAAGTAATATCACAATGCAAGAATGCAGGATGTATAAAATATGACAATTATAATTCAAGTGCACTGTATTGGCTGCCTTGGTGAATGCCACACTAACTAACAAAGCTGTGAACAGCTTTTGAAACTTTTCATCTTATCTGTCAACATTATTCTATTTTATCATGACTATTGTATAAGCAAAACACTGAATAGTGAACCATCAGATAGCAGTGATTAGTTATAAACATAAAATAAAGCGCAAAATGTTATATTTAAGTACACTGCATATGTCATCTGGCACTAGAGCACTAAGACACCAAGCACTTACTATTCAATCATCCTGTACTCTCTGCACCTAGATGCATGCACATCACAACACTTTATGACCTAAGGTCCTATCTGGTAGATGTGGCCAGCTTCCTGAGTGCTGCATGTGCCTCATAAAGACAGAAAGAACTCTTGGGGCAGGAAGTAAGTAAACAAGTAAAAGATGGGGATTTGTTCCTGAATCTCAGTTCACCCAGCCCCAACCCATTTTCTCACTCATTTTGTTCATGACAACTATAAACTAATTTATGAACAATGTACCTAATTACACATATAATAATAAAAGTATACTGTATGAAAACAGTATAAAAGCTGACATATGCATTCAGCAATGGAAGAATACATGTTTGCAAAGGTGGATGTGGTTGTGACGGATGGTGGTGAATTATAACTGGTTGAGTATCCCTCATCCGAAATGCCTGGGACCAGAATTGTTTTGGATTTTGGATTTTTTTTCGGATTTTGGAATATTTTCATATACATAATGAGACATGTGGAAAACAGGATGGTATGGAAACAGACAGGTTAGAGCTAAGACATACCTCAAAGTTTCAACAGTTGAAGGGTTTTCCTCAGGAGATACTAATTCCAGCATCTGGCAGGAATGTGTTCCCAGCAAGTGATGGTCACCTGGTTGGATGCCTTGGCATGTAGCTCTCTGATTGGATTGCTTGTCCTGCTGCTTCCACCCGTTCACAGCGATCTCCGCTGCCTGACATGACAAATAGGTGAACCCAAACCTTGTGTTAACATTGCTCTTAATCCCTTCCTCTACATAAGCTCTCACACTATCACTAAATGGTTTGCCACTTACCTGTAGTTGCCTTGGATCAACCGTTTAGTGATAGCGTGAAAGCTTACCTAGAGAAAGGGATTAAGAACAACGTTAACACATGTCTGGGTTCATCTGCTGGTCACTTCAGGCAGCGGAGATCGCTGTGAACGGGATGGAGGCTGCAGAACAAGTGATCCAATCACAGAGCGACACACCATGGTATCTGACTGGATGATCATCATTTGCTGGGAAACACAGTCCCGCCAAATGCTGGAATCAGTATCTACTGAGGAAGACCATTAAATGGTCGAAACGTTGAGGTATGTCTCAGCTCTAACCCGTTTGTTTCCATACCATCCTGTTTTCCACATGTCATGATGAGATAATAGATAATGAGATATCTTGGGGATGGGACCCCAAGTCTAAACACAAAATCCATTTATGTTTCATATACAACTTAAACACATAGCCTGAAGATAATGAATACAATATTTCTAATAATTTTGCTCATGAAACAAAGTTTGTGTAACATTGAACCATCAGCCGCCCATATGGACAATCTGTGGTAGTTTGGCATCACCTTTATTTCCGACTCTAAATCTATATGCAACTGAGAAGCAATCATTTTCTTACACTTATTCACACACAGCAAAGAATAAGCAAACAACGCAAAGTAATACAAACAGATCTGGCAGTGGCAATGGTTTGTAACAAACAGAGCGTCAGAGCCCAGCATGGGCAAGTGAGGTCAGATGTGGAATTTTCTTCTTGTTTAATGTCACGTCACTGCTCAAAAAGTTTTGGATTCTGGAGCAGTTCAGATTTTGGATTTTCAGATTAGGGATGCTCAACCTGTATGTACTGGTCCTAGAAATTACTTGAAATCCTCAAGATCAACTCAAAATCTTGTTGAATGGGCTATTGTATTTACTAGATTTGCTGAATTTTTCACAAATTTGGATCCTCCCTCATTTCTTACTTCTATTAATTCTAGCACTTCTATCATGTGTGGTGCACAACAGTACTATTGAATGTAAAGTGAATGGAAAATTAAAGCGAATAATACTTGAAAATGCATTGAGCAAATACTCAACATGAAATTCAAGAACGGATGAGATTTACACAATAATAATCTATCAAATGTTCAACTATGGGAGCTTATATTGACAAGAGTGTGGGAAGGGCAAACAGTGTTGGTTTCACCTTCTACACCTATTCTCCCCTAACACTCTACCACCACCATCTTATCTTAATCTTCCCCTTCAGTCTCACTTATGGGACTGGCTGTTTACTTTTTGTGTAAAAGACTACATTTGTTAATCATGAATATAGTGAATTCCATATCAAAGAGAAAATGACATTACATAAGTTCATTTATGGTGCAGAAGAGATGTTTCCAGAAAAAGTTTCAATAACGTATTTCTTTTGTTGAGAGTTCATACTGAAATAAAATAATATGAATTGAAGGTCAATATACTGTGCATAATTTTACAAACTAAGAATGTGGGTTGTGCTGTCATCTTGTGCTAAAGTGAGTTGGACTGCTTACCTTAGTGGACACTACCACCATGACTAATCGGCAACTATTGCCAAAAGTGGTTTTGAAACTTTTTCCATGTCTACAATATTTGATGCATTTTTTGTAGGCATCACATAAGTGAAACATCGAACAGTGAACTACCAGATTGCAGTGGCATGTACTCCACATTATGGCAACCTGTATATATGGAACAGCTGCTTAAAAGATAAATAACTGTAGCATCTATACAACACTCCTCAGCTTTGGAGAAGCAGATTTTGCAATCAGGAGGAGTTGTCTAATATGCTAAACTATCATGAAAATAAGTATAAAGGCTGACGAACACATTCTGACCTCAGAGTTGCTTTGCAGTCTAATTAATGATGCCCAACTGCAGTATCAGCGGTATAACAAATTAATACCCTCACAAAGTGTATACCAGCATGCAACTAATTCACCCATGTAAATGAAAAATGAGTGAATGATAACAAATCATGCAGAGATTTTGCTAAGAAGCCATAGCATGGTGATCTAGTTAAGTGGGAAATTATTAAAATATAAACGTTTACTCATGGCTCAAAATGACACATTTATAACAATTGTCTGACCCATACACTCAATCTCATAATCTTTCACGTACCAAAATGTAGTGTTATTTCTTATTCAGGTAACACCACTCCATATTTCATCCTTATGTTACGTGTCAAAAAAGCTAGTATTTCATAAAGTTTAACAACTCAAAATTATCTAGGAAGGTTCTGGTGGTTTGTTTTTGATTCCATCATTCTGTCGGGATCAATCTCCGAATGTTGATCTTAGCAACTCAGTGAATTGGACACACTTTGTATTTACTTATCTTGCATACTCAGAAAGTCTCCAGTACTTTCATGTAGTGCACTGAACAATTTTGGTCCTAGGGTGTTTAGAAGTTTCTTTTCTTACTTACTTTAACATCACTTTTTGCCAATGTTACTTCACAGTCATCAATATCATTCATTTCACTATAACAGATAATGAATTTCAAATGTAACAGATATTTTAGTTTTCTATATCTATTACTCCAATAGGAAATAATCATCAAGCACAAACTGAAGAATGGACTTATTTCAGTCATTCTCATTAATCTTTACATACAGCAAAGTTAGTGAGTGCTGTGAATATTCTTCCAATTTTCTCTAACTAATTAGTTTACAACTTCAAGCAATAATCACTCCACACATATGAACATCATATGTGTAATGCCATAACACCACATACTAACTTAACTGAAAAACATTTGCCAAAAAGTGGCTTTTTAAGTTACCCAGTTCCATTCACAAACATCTCACCTGACTCTTACACTAATTATCAGGGTAATAATTGCAATATAGATGTGTAATTATTGTTCATAATCACTCAATGTATGAAAGCTGTTTGAATGGTGTGCTTACTGTATATCATTTCTTACTTGTTAAAGTATAGAGTACTGTAATAATTTTCAAGTTCCCTTCAGATATTTTTTTGTACCTCATAATAATGAATGAAATAACTAAATTATAAATGTGTAATTATTGCTCACAATCACACTACTTATAATCACTTCAATCTGAGTATTTACCATTTATTCTATATTCAACTCACTAAAATATACAGCACTTTTTCATTTACGTTACTCTTTAAAGATTTTCATAGACAAATGTCTTACATGACTCATACTCTAAAAATGTGGAAAATTATCAAAATTTTAATGTTTACTCATGGCTCAAAATGACAAGTTTATAACAGTTGTCTGACCCATACACTCAGTATCATAATCTTTCACGTACCATAATGTAAAGTGTTATTTCTTATTCCCTTCCGAAATGTGTTACTTAACCCATGAACTCAAAAGTATTGCCATAGTTCCTAAAATAGTAGGTGTATTCGGAAAGACAGTGAGAGGATCTGATGTCTGGCCAGGCTCCCCAGGCCATCATTATGGGAGATCCATCCATACCAGAAGGCACATTGCTGGGGGCCTCACCATTCACTATCCAAGGCCAAAAGTGTTAAATGGTGATGCAATTATGCAAAAGTATACCAGAAGGAGGAGTAAAAGTATTTTGAAAAATGTGAAAGGAGATACTAATCATACTGACATATAAACTTTAATGAGCAGAATGAAAGTCTAAGAAGTGTTTACAGCATGTGAAAACTTTTATTCACTTTAACACACTGGACATGATATCTAGTACATGGATTGATGATCAGAGAGAGAATTGTGGTGGAAAAGCTACAGTTGACAGAAGTCACACAGGAGACGAACAGAATAAATGAAGGTGCACTGAAAGTTCTGCTGAATGGGAAGACTTCCAAGAGAAGAGTGCACACGAAACGTGCATGATGAAGTACTTGTCCCAAAAGTAAAATTGGATAACTCTTGTGGTAAAATGTGGATCAGAAGAAAGGAGGAAAGAAATCCTAAGAAAATTGTATGTTTTGGTACGGCCATGTAGAATATATGGAAGATGACAGATTATCATTAGACAATATATATAGTAACAGTTGAATTTACAGGGAAAAGGTTTATACTGCAAAAAAAGGAGAGGTATGTGTGAAGTGATTAAAAATATTTGAGATGAGGATACAACTGAAACAATTCTATTATGTGCAATGGAGTAACTTTGTGAGTGAATGTAAAGTTTGAGTGGAGACTTTAGTCTATCTATCTACCTAAATCTCTAGGGCCCATTCCCTTTAGTCTGTCATGAATCAACAGGCACTGTGGAAGAGCAAGAAATGTTTTGATTGACATGGTACCTATTTCCCTGAAGCAAGTTAAAGTTAGGTTGAGGATGTATATGAGTGAACTGAAAGGCTGCATGCACTTGGTATTCCCCTTATCAATAGTATTTTACCATCTCGGTTATTCTTCCATATGTTGATTTCAGGTGAAACTAACACACAAACTACATGGTGTGCTTCTGTAAGTATGCATCAGTACGACTACAGGGAGGTTTACTGCTAACAAAACCATTACTATATTCATCTCTACTTATAAATTTCTGTCTCAAGAGAACTAAACTGAAATCTTACTGTCAAATTACATGATTTTCAAGGGAAGACTCTGTTCCTTAACAACTTTATATTGTAAATTCCAGTGGTCTTAAACCTAGTAGTTTGTCTGTTAATGTAATAACTCTGTTCAAGTTTCTGTGATAATTCACACTTCCACCACATCATCTGACAATCTTGCTGCCAATATCTTATTTGTCAGCATTCAGAATAAAATCAAATTCCCCCAAAAGTGCTCCATCCTGTCACTTTTGTAAAAGTTGTACAATGGAATCTATTTTTCAAAATTGATTCACTCTTTAATAAAAGCTCCCATGAAAGTTGAAAATACTGGATTTGTTTTGGACAGAAGATGAAAAAGTCTTATTTACTGTCCCATAAAACTGGTAAAAGGAAGATATTACAATACAATGATGCCATACCTTGTTTATCTGGATTAATAGGTGCTTGGGGTGAACCATACGTCTAAAATTTCCACATCTAAGTAATTCAAAATCCAACCAAAATGTTAAAACAAATTTTTTTTTTAAATAATTCAAAATTACTTCTCATTTCTTCTTTTATACTTGCTTGCTGTTTCCTTCAATAGCAATGTAATGCTAAGAACAGATAAAGAAAAGGCCTTATTGGTTCACATTCATTCTCTAGCTGTCAAATGCAATGTATTGTAACTACAGCCCCCTATTGACAATAAGGCTCTACAGACCATCAAATGGTTTCAGAAGTATGTTAGAGGATAATGCTGTTGAGTAGTGGGGGCTCCATTGTGCTGACTGCATGATACATGTACTCTCCTCATGTGCTAAGCAAAAACATACTCTATTCAGTCACTAAGTCCTCAGGAAGCTTAATAATTAAGTGACTTTAGTGATACCACTGCGTCCTTAAGACTAAATCTGAAGCAGTTGACAATGTTGGCACCCTAAAATATTCAACTTTTGACAATTCAGATAAAGGTGAACTGTTTTTGTCTCAGGAGGTCTGAAAAAACTGTCAGTTTTCTTTTGTCTAACACCCATTTTCAGCTGTATATTATCTACTGCACTCTAGTTCTGATCTTCCCGATGTGGATACAGAATGAATGGATAAAGTTTCTCAGCCAGAAAATTTTGCTCCATATCTAAGGAGATTTGTAAATCACTTTAAAGGTAATAGCCATGTTGGTCAAAGAATATGTACTTGTAAAGATCTTTTCACCAGTTTCAAGGTGGTAACCTGGATCATCTTTAATCCTAAACATAGTCTCCAGTGACTTCAATTTTTTCCAGCTCCTTACAGTAGAATTCAGATTTCTATGGTCTTCTGGTGAATAGGTTTCAAACTCAGCTACTTTCTCCATCTCTTGCTTTGGTCCAATTAACATCTCTTAACAATCTCTTAACAATCTAATTAACAAATTCTCTTAACCATATCCCAGGTTCCTTCCATAATATAAACTCCATCCCTTGTGTAGTTACTTGCAAACATTTTCTTGGATTTTGATGCTCTTGCATCCTCTTGTTCATCTGACACCATTTTCTGCACATGAAAGCCATGTAATAATCTTTTGCAGTCCCTTCTTCAAGAGGGAATAACCTCTAGTCTGTGGGCAAGATGTGACGATATGATAAGAAGTGCTTGGGAACAAAAATCTGAATTTTACTCTGCCATTAGAGCAATGCAAAATTCCTACAGGAGGGGCATATCATATATCAAACAGGAATGATGCTTTCCTTTTTTTCTACAGAATTTCACTGCCTTCATTTGGAAATCTTGAACTGCAAAGACAAATACATAGTCCAACCAGTTCTTGAAAATGGTTTTGGTGAACCATTCACTTCTCTGAAGTCTCCATGAAATAAGAAATCTGTCAATAACGAGCTGCATTACCTTGTGTTTCTTGGCACAGATTGTACCTCTCTAATCCTGCACTCTGTAGTCCGGAAGCTCTCAAGGTCCGACACGTTTTGAATCTGCCACCATTAGTTTGTGGATCTGCCACCAGGTGGTGCTGTTAACAGCGCTATGGTGCCAAAATCTGTTTACACTGCAGCCAAGCTAATTAACAGTCCTGTTAACCTCATATTCAGTCTTCTGCTGAAAATGAAAGCCAGTAATGTTTAAAGTTTTAGGAAAACTTTGAAAGGTGCCAGGAGTACAGAATTAGAGAGTGTACTTATAAAGTGGTTTAAGCTCTCATGTAATGAAGGTGTAAGCATTTCTGGGGAGATGCTTACTGAGCAGGCCAAAGTTTTTCACAGAGAACTAAAGCTACATTATGTGAATATTCATGAGGATGCTTATACAAGTTTAAGTGAAGACATGGCATTTCAGTACACAGTGTGTGTGTGGCGAAAAGCATAGTGCTGACATGGAGGTTTGGAGGTCATTTTAAAAGAATCAATAAAAACTCCATTTCTCTATCAAACAACCAACAGCAAAATGTACAGGACAAGAGAGAGTGCAGGAGCCAGCTGCCTTGCTGGGACTGACACATCATGGGCTGCTGCCTTGACAATAACAGTAAAGCAACAATAGTAAAAAGAGTCAACCAAAGCCAACTTCCAACCTATGGTCATTCATTACATTATCTAATCGTCACAAAACTGTGACAAAGTTTGTGGATGAACTTGCACATTCAGTGGCACTGGAAAACTTAACCCCAAAACAAGTGTATAATGCTGACGAATCTGCCCTGTATTGACGTCGTATGCCATGAAAAACTCTTGTCCAAGATATTGTGGAGTGTCCATCTGGGGGTACTCCTGATGTAATCTGATGTAACAATCAAAACCTTGTTTGGAAGCATTATGGTTGTATTATTTCCTATTTTAAGCATTGTTCTACCTTTGATAACACAACAATATGTATGTGGAATGAGCTGGAAAGACTACAGGTCGGGCATATATCTATATAGGTGGTTCCATCAGGGATCAATTTCTGTTTTCTGGCATTTTCTGTGGTCCAGTAATGGCCAGGTCCCAATGTTACCAGACTGAAGAGATTCAACCTGTACTATCAAAATAAAACTGCTATATTCTTACAGCTCCAAGTGGCTATGGTGCATAAACAATCTGGTGCCCCTGATTCCACAATTTTACCTGAGGAGTAATTGAGAGAAAGTGAGCTGAAGAAAGTAAATTGAAATCATAAGCATATGGGTGAATAGGGCTTGAGGTTGAAGAGAGGTTATTCACTGAGAGAAGAAAGAGTGTGGGCAATAAGAAAGAATCTTGAGGGACACCGTTACTGACAGGATAAGAGGGGGAAAGCTGCCCATCAATGAATACCACAAAGGAATGACTAGAGAGGAAACTGAGCAAGAAGGAACAGACCTGTAGAAAAACCACAAGGAAGTAAATTAAGAAAGCATATACAGGCCACATCCTGTCATATGCTTTCTTGATGTCGAGAGCCACATCAAAAGTTTCAGCAAAATCCCTGGGAGAAGAGGACAAGAGGTAAGTCACATATGAGAGATCACCAGCAAACCTTGTGACACAACAGTTATAATGGTAATCAGAATGAAGGGAATGAGATTCTAAATGTATGACAAAGTGAGAGTTTAACGGTTTCAAAGACTTCAGAGACAGCAAAAGAGAGAGCAATAGAAGGGTATGAGTGAATGGATAGGCTGTATCAAGGCATGCTTCCAAAGAAAGGAAAAGTAGATTTTAAGACAGACACAAAACAGGCAAGCAAGGATCAAAAGCTACCTCAAAACTAAATTCCTTGAGGACTCTGGGCCATATTCCTTCTTTACTGGGGACATATTGACAGCATAGGTTCAGTGGAAGGATATGAGGGTGGAAAATTAGATGCAGAAAATAATCTTCCAAAAAAAAGTGGCTTTGTCAGTTGGGAATTAACCATATGATGATCAGTTTAGAAGAGAGAAGGAAAGGTTGAATTATAGGAGTCACTAGAGATGCTTTTGGTTAACTTTTAAACAATGGGATTTGTGTATAGCTGACTGACCAGGGCAGAAGTAATCTTCATGGGTTTTGTTTAAACTGTGTGCCAGTCTCATGACATCTGTATAGCTACTAAGTCTGGCCTTGGTTTCTGTCTTACACGGGCAGTGTATGTAGTGACTCAGTGATGCCTCAGACTGTGATGCACACCCTCCTCCATTTCTCCAACACTCCCCTGGGGGATCTATAAGGCAACTTCAGCATTATACCACAGACATATGAAATATGTAAACTCAATTTTTTGTACATATCCTTAAATTCATTTCTTTAAACTTATAATGGGGAACAGAAAATATAAATTATGCATACCCTTCAAAACTCTACCTCCTTCACTCCCGTGGGAAATCTATGTGTTAACTTCAGGGTTATACCATGGTCATATATGTTAGCTCACTCTTTTGTACCTATCCATCAAACAGAGAAACATATAATCTGAATGACACCCTCCAAAACCCTCCTTCATTTCTGTACCACTATCGTGAGGAACCTATGAGCCTATTTATGAGTTTTACTATAGCCATTAAAGATATGTTAGCTCACTTTTTTTTACATATCATCTATTCTGCATGTATTTCTTTATATTTCAAGATGGGAAACAAAAAAGCTAAAGATTTTGTTTATTCATCAATATTTTGATTTACATTTTGAAAGTTATGTCATTTAAGGGTTAAAGGTCAGAAAAAAATGAGGGCAAATGAGCACTCTCTTTTTATGAAGGTGTGCTTGGCATTACAAAGTACAGTTTTGCAGCAATTCCCAGCAGAAATATCAGCAATGCAGGATTAAGGGGAAGGGAAGCATTCTATAAGCCAATACGCTTTATCCTTGCTGTGAATGGCATCAGAGTATGAACAATCAAACAATGATTGGGGAAAGATGAGATTTAGGATTCCATCCCAGCCAAGATAACCTCTATTATGCCAACAGCACAGTAGGAGGCATTACAGGCTGCAAAGAAAAGGGACTTCTGAGTTCTCCTATAGTGCCAAAGTTGGCATTTCAATTGCAGGACACAGGAAATAATACTAATTTCGTATTCCCTGCATGTCATAAAAGATGACTAAAAAAGAATGGAAGCAGAGGCTTAAAACCTTAAATTTCACCCTCTAAAAGTAGGGACAGATTAAGAGGCCATACAAGAAGTGCTCTACAAAGACTCAGACTGGGATGTCTGAATGTGTGTAGACATAATCATGAAAAGTGAAAGAGAGGAATTGACAGTATGTTCAAGGAGAGGAACATGGGTATTCTGGGTCCAGGTGAAACTAAGCTCAAGGGGAAGGAAGAAGAATGGTCTTGGAATGTCAGAAGGGTAAAGTTGGGGTTATTATGTGGGTAAGAGCAAAGGAAAGAGTGGCATTTCTAGACATTGTTGTGAGAATGCATTTTAATAAGGAAATGAGTTCCAGACTCATGGGGGTGAGATAAAGTTGATTACAAGAGATGGGTGACTGTCGGTACTTATATATCCACTAAAGAGATGAGTGAGGGAGATAATGCATCAGCAATTCTGAAGTAAGGGACTGAGTACTTGTAATGGTAGATATAAATGCAAGAGTGGGTGATGTAGGTGTTGAGGGTAGAACTGGGGGTGAATGAAAATGGTCAACAGCTTGTCATGCTGTGCTACAAAATGACATGAGACTAGGAACACATGGATAAAAAAAAAAAAAGCTGCATACATAAATATATGTAGATAAATGGGGTTGAGTCAACGGGCATTATTAGATTCTGTACTCACTGAAAGGCATGCAACGGAAAACTTTCATGTGAATGAGCTAAGAGGATCAGCTTGTGAGATGCCAAATAAACTCTTCGCTGGAAGTGAGTTTATGGTGAGTTTAATGAAGGAGGAAATGACATACGTTGGAGGAAGGGGATGAAAGTGAATATGCTTTGAAAAGGAGCTTTTGTGTGGAAAGACCAACAATGGCATAAGGTGAAAGTAAATGTAACTAGGGGGAGCAAAAAGGAATGAAAGCCACTGTTAAAGGAAACATTGCTTACATGGGCGAGTGAAGTATGTGGCATGCAGAAGGTGGGAGGTAGGTGTTTGAGAAACAGTTGCCAAGTGATGGAATGAAGAATTTAAATTTCTATTGAAACAAGAATGAGAGGTGTGTGAGCAATCTCTGAAGGGATGAAGTGTGTGCGACTTGGAGATGTGCACAAGAAAGTAGCAGGAGGTTTAGAAGATGGTGCACAGGCTAGAAAAGGGACTAAATGTGAGATGGGTTGAGAGAGTATCAGCAAACTTCAGAAAGAATATGAAAATGTTTTAGGAGGTACCCTGTGTAAGGAGCACAAGAGTACAAATGTGAAGTTTAAATGAGGAGAGCATATGGAGAAGTGGTAACACACAAGGAAGAGGTAAAGAGGAGATACATATTATGAAGGAAAGATGATAGAGTGGTAGCAGATGTGAGATGCTTGAGACAAGGAGGTATCCAAAGCAAGAGAGTCATGGTGAATGTTTTCGTGAAAAGAGAAGCGGTGGTGAAAGCCTTGCACAAGATGAAGTGTGGTAAAGCAGTGGGAGTGGATGAGATTGCAGTTGAATTTCTCAGAAAAGGTATGAGCTGTTGAGTGGTTAGTCAGGATCATGATTATCCTGAGGACAGCTGAAACAACCTTTATGATGTACAGTGAAATCTCCTTCATAGAGGATTTAAGCTTGTGAATGTGATGAAATCAAAGCTTCTTGGCAGGGAGTCAAACAATACAGTCATACAGTTGTAAATAGCCGAATGAACTGAGGAGGGGGATACAAAAAACACAAAAGCATAATTTTTTAAATGGTCTTTCACCTTACAGTCCTATCATTTCTGGATTAAAGCAATCGAGGGGAGAGAGAATATGGATGTAGAGTACCTGAGTCGGCAGACAGACTAAAGTGAGAATGAGGGTAATTAAAGATCAAGTATATCACTTTTCATAATGATGCTTATGGTGAGGTAAGTGGTACAGGTTGCACCTCTCTAATCTGGTGCTCTGTTGTCTGGTACATTTTGAATCTGCTGCCATTAGTTTGTGGATCTGCCACTAGGGCGGTGCTGTTAACAGCGCTATGGTGCCAAAATCTGTTTACACTGCAGCCAAGCTAATTAACAGTCCTGTTAACCTCATATTCAGTCTTCTGCTGAAAATGAAAGCCAGTAATGTTTAAGTTTTAGGAAAACTTTGAAAGGTGCCAGGAGTACAGAATTAGAGAGTGTACTTATAAAGTGGTTTAAGCTCTCATGTAATGAAGGTGTAAGCATTTTTGGGGAGATGCTTACTGAGCAGGCCAAAGTTTTTCACAGAGAACTAAAGCTACATTATGTGAATATTCATGAGGATGCTTATACAAGTTTAAGTGAAGACATGGCATTTCAGTACACAGTGGTGTTTTGGCGAAAAGCATAGTGCTGACATGGAGGTTTGGAGGTCATTTTAAAAGAATCAATAAAAACTCCATTTCTCTATCAAACAACCAACAGCAAAATGTACAGGACAAGAGAGAGTGCAGGAGCCAGCTGCCTTGCTGGGACTGACACATCATGGGCTGCTGCCTTGACAATAACAGTAAAGCAACAATAGTAAAAAGAGTCAACCAAAGCCAACTTCCAACCTATGGTCATTCATTACATTATCTAATCGTCACAAAACTGTGACAAAGTTTGTGGATGAACTTGCACATTCAGTGGCACTGGAAAACTTAACCCCAAAACAAGTGTATAATGCTGACGAATCTGCCCTGTATTGACGTCGTATGCCATGAAAAACTCTTGTCCAAGATATTGTGGAGTGTCCATCTGGGGGTACTCCTGATGTAATCTGATGTAACAATCAAAACCTTGTTTGGAAGCATTATGGTTGTATTATTTCCTATTTTAAGCATTGTTCTACCTTTGATAACACAACAATATGTATGTGGAATGAGCTGGAAAGACTACAGGTCGGGCATATATCTATATAGGTGGTTCCATCAGGGATCAATTTCTGTTTTCTGGCATTTTTCTGTGGTCCAGTAATGGCCAGGTCCCAATGTTACCAGACTGAAGAGATTCAACCTGTACTATCAAAATAAAACTGCTATATTCTTACAGCTCCAAGTGGCTATGGTGCATAAACAATCTGGTGCCCCTGATTCCACAATTTTACCTGAGGAGTAATTGAGAGAAAGTGAGCTGAAGAAAGTAAATTGAAATCATAAGCATATGGGTGAATAGGGCTTGAGGTTGAAGAGAGGTTATTCACTGAGAGAAGAAAGAGTGTGGGCAATAAGAAAGAATCTTGAGGGACACCGTTACTGACAGGATAAGAGGGGGGAAAGCTGCCCATCCAATGAATACCACAAAGGAATGACTAGAGAGGAAACTGAGCAAGAAGGAACAGACCTGTAGAAAAACCACAAGGAAGTAATTAAGAAAGCATATACAGGCCACATCCTGTCATATGCTTTCTTGATGTCGAGAGCCACATCAAAAGTTTCAGCAAAATCCCTGGGAGAAGAGGACAAGAGGTAAGTCACATATGAGAGATCACCAGCAAACCTTGTGACACAACAGTTATAATGGTAATCAGAATGAAGGGAATGAGATTCTAAATGTATGACAAAGTGAGAGTTTAACGGTTTTTAAAGACTTCAGAGACAGCAAAAGAGAGAGCAATAGAAGGGTATGAGTGAATGGATAGGCTGTATCAAGGCATGCTTCCAAAAGAAAGGAAAAGTAGATTTTAAGACAGACACAAAACAGGCAAGCAAGGATCAAAAGCTACCTCAAAACTAAATTCCTTGAGGACTCTGGGCCATATTCCTTCTTTACTGGGGACATATTGACAGCATAGGTTCAGTGGAAGGATATGGGGTGGAAAATTAGATGCAGAAAATAATCTTCCAAAAAAAAGTGGCTTTGTCAGTTGGGAATTAACCATATGATGATCAGTTTAGAAGAGAGAAGGAAAGGTTGAATTATAGGAGTCACTAGAGATGCTTTTGGTTAACTTTTAAACAATGGGATTTGTGTATAGCTGACTGACCAGGGCAGAAGTAATCTTCATGGGTTTTGTTTAAACTGTGTGCCATCTCATGACATCTGTATAGCTACTAAGTCTGGCCTTGGTTTCTGTCTTACACGGCAGTGTATGTAGTGACTCAGTGATGCCTCAGACTGTGATGCACACCCCCCTCCATTTCTCCAACACTCCCCTGGGGGATCTATAAGGCAACTTCAGCATTATACCACAGACATATGAAATATGTAAACTCAATTTTTTGTACATATCCTTAAATTCATTTCTTTAAACTTATAATGGGGAACAGAAAATATAAATTATGCATACCCTTCAAAACTCTACCTCCTTCACTCCCGTGGGAAATCTATGTGTTAACTTCAGGGTTATACCATGGTCATATATGTTAGCTCACTCTTTGTACCTATCCATCAAACAGAGAAACATATAATCTGAATGACACCCTCCAAAACCCTCCTTCATTTCTGTACCACTATCGTGAGGAACCTATGAGACCTATTTATGAGTTTTACTATAGCCATTAAAGATATGTTAGCTCACTTTTTTTTACATATCATCTATTCTGCATGTATTTCTTTATATTTCAAGATGGGAAACAAAAAAGCTAAAGATTTTGTTTATTCATCAATATTTTGATTTACATTTTGAAAGTTATGTCATTTAAGGGTTAAAGGTCAGAAAAAAATGAGGGCAAATGAGCACTCTCTTTTTATGAAGGTGTGCTTGGCATTACAAAGTACAGTTTTGCAGCAATTCCCAGCAGAAATATCAGCAATGCAGGATTAAGGGGAAGGGAAGCATTCTATAAGCCAATACGCTTTATCCTTGCTGTGAATGGCATCAGAGTATGAACAATCAAACAATGATTGGGAAAGATGAGATTTAGGATTCCATCCCAGCCAAGATAACCTCTATTATGCCAACAGCACAGTAGGAGGCATTACAGGCTGCAAAGAAAAGGGACTTCTGAGTTCTCCTATAGTGCCAAAGTTGGCATTTCAATTGCAGGACACAGGAAATAATACTAATTTCGTATTCCCTGCATGTCATAAAAGATGACTAAAAAAGAATGGAAGCAGAGGCTTAAAACCTTAAATTTCACCCTCTAAAAGTAGGGACAGATTAAGAGGCCATACAAGAAGTGCTCTACAAAGACTCAGACTGGGATGTCTGAATGTGTGTAGACATAATCATGAAAAGTGAAAGAGAGGAATTGACAGTATGTTCAAGGAGAGGAACATGGGTATTCTGGGTCCAGGTGAAACTAAGCTCAAGGGGAAGGAAGAAGAATGGTCTTGGAATGTCAGAAGGGTAAAGTTGGGGTTATTATGTGGGTAAGAGCAAAGGAAAGAGTGGCATTTCTAGACATTGTTGTGAGAATGCATTTTAATAAGGAAATGAGTTCCAGACTCATGGGGGTGAGATAAAGTTGATTACAAGAGATGGGTGACTGTCGGTACTTATATATCCACTAAAGAGATGAGTGAGGGAGATAATGCATCAGCAATTCTGAAGTAAGGGACTGAGTACTTGTAATGGTAGATATAAATGCAAGAGTGGGTGATGTAGGTGTTGAGGGTAGAACTGGGGGTGAATGAAAATGGTCAACAGCTTGTCATGCTGTGCTACAAAATGACATGAGACTAGGAACACATGGATAAAAAAAAAAAAAAGCTGCATACATAAATATATGTAGATAAATGGGGTTGAGTCAATGGGCATTATTAGATTCTGTACTCACTGAAAGGCATGCAACGGAAAACTTTCATGTGAATGAGCTAAGAGGATCAGCTTGTGAGATGCCAAATAAACTCTTCGCTGGAAGTGAGTTTATGGTGAGTTTAATGAAGGAGGAAATGACATACGTTGGAGGAAGGGGATGAAAGTGAATATGCTTTGAAAAGGAGCTTTTGTGTGGAAAGACCAACAATGGCATAAGGTGAAAGTAAATGTAACTAGGGGGAGCAAAAAGGAATGAAAGCCACTGTTAAAGGAAACATTGCTTACATGGGCGAGTGAAGTATGTGGCATGCAGAAGGTGGGAGGTAGGTGTTTGAGAAACAGTTGCCAAGTGATGGAATGAAGAATTTAAATTTCTATTGAAACAAGAATGAGAGGTGTGTGAGCAATCTCTGAAGGGATGAAGTGTGTGCGACTTGGAGATGTGCACAAGAAAGTAGCAGGAGGTTTAGAAGATGGTGCACAGGCTAGAAAAGGGACTAAATGTGAGATGGGTTGAGAGAGTATCAGCAAACTTCAGAAAGAATATGAAAATGTTTTAGGAGGTACCCTGTGTAAGGAGCACAAGAGTACAAATGTGAAGTTTAAATGAGGAGAGCATATGGAGAAGTGGTAACACACAAGGAAGAGGTAAAGAGGAGATACATATTATGAAGGAAAGATGATAGAGTGGTAGCAGATGTGAGATGCTTGAGACAAGGAGGTATCCAAAGCAAGAGAGTCATGGTGAATGTTTTCGTGAAAAGAGAAGCGGTGGTGAAAGCCTTGCACAAGATGAAGTGTGGTAAAGCAGTGGGAGTGGATGAGATTGCAGTTGAATTTCTCAGAAAAGGTATGAGCTGTTGAGTGGTTAGTCAGGATCATGATTATCCTGAGGACAGCTGAAACAACCTTTATGATGTACACTGAAATCTCCTTCATAGAGGATTTAAGCTTGTGAATGTGATGAAATCAAAGCTTCTTGGCAGGGAGTCAAACAATACAGTCATACAGTTGTAAATAGCCGAATGAACTGAGGAGGGGGATACAAAAAACACAAAAGCATAATTTTTTAAATGGTCTTTCACCTTACAGTCCTATCATTTCTGGATTAAAGCAATCGAGGGGAGAGAGAATATGGATGTAGAGTACCTGAGTCGGCAGACAGACTAAAGTGAGAATGAGGGTAATTAAAGATCAAGTATATCACTTTTCATAATGATGCTTATGGTGAGGTAAGTGGTACAGGTTGCACCTCTCTAATCTGGTGCTCTGTTGTCTGGTACATTTTGAATCTGCTGCCATTAGTTTGTGGATCTGCCACTAGGGCGGCACTTTTATCAGCGCTAAGGTGCCAAAATCTGTATACACTGCTGCCAGTTAAGTTCTGTTAATCTCTTATATTCAGTTTTTGATGAAAAAGAAAGCCATAAAACTTTGAAAGGTGCCAAGAGTACAGAATTAGACAGTGCACTTGTAAAGTGGTTTAAGCTCTGACATAATAAAGATGCAAGCATTTCTGGGGAGATGCATATCGAGCAGGCCAAAGTTTTTCATAGAGAATTAAAGCTAGACTATGACTGTAAATATTTGCAATGATGGTTACACAAGTTTAAGTGGAGACATGGAATTTCAGCACATTGTGTATGCAGAGAAGAGCATAGTGCTGACGTGGAAGCCTCCATTGTAAGGTCGCATTAAAAGAATCGATAAAAACTCCAATTCTCTACTAAACAACCAACAGCAATTCGTACTGGGTGAAAGAGAGTGTACAAGCCGGCTGCCTTGCTGGGACTGACACATCATGGGCTGGCTGCCTTGATGATAACAATAAAACAACAATAGTAACGAGTCGACCAAAGCCAACTACCACCCTATGGTCGTTCATTACAATAACTTGTCACAAAGCTGCAACAAATTTTGTGGATGAACTTCCACAGTTAGTGGCATTGGAAAACTTAGCCCTGTATTGGTGCTGTATTCCATGAAAAACCCTTGATACACCTTTGATAACACAGCAATATGTATGTGGATGAGCTGACAAGACTAGGGGTCAGAAATATGTTTACATAGGGGGTTTCCTTAAAGGTCAAAATCTATTTTCTGGCACTTTCTGTGGTCTGGCAATGGCCAGGTCCCAAGTTTGCCAGATCAAAGAGGCTCAACCTGTATAGAGAAATCAGATATGAGTAAATCCTTGAATGTATGGGTGAAATGTCATAATCTAACATAGAGAAATCAGATAAATTGTTTTAAGGAGGGGTGATATGTTGTGATGTAACTATTCTCTCATACATCTAACCAATATACTTATGTAATAGTTGACCTTGTGGATAAGTCAAAACCTGAATTTTTGCCAACTACATTTTTTCATGCACTTCATGTTTATGCTGACACCAGTTTTTAAGAGACAATAGAACAACATTTGAGAACTAAAATACCAGATGTTATCCTGAAAGTAAATTTTCTGGTGAGAAAGTGAAGTCATCCTGAGCTATACATTTTCATTATGGTGTCTGTGAAATACCATCCTAAAACAGTGTAACCACAAGTTATTTATGGTACAAGTATTCCTATGCATATCAAATCAAATAAAGCTATGACATGATAAATAATTTTCAGTAATGAATCCATTCAAAGACAGAATGTGGTCACAACCAGAAGTAATAGCAACACTGTTGTCACACTAGAAACTGCATTCCCACCAATCCCTCCCTCAAACATTCATTCAAATTCTCACATCATTATCTGCTACAATAATTCACATTACTTACTATAAAAATGCTGCAGTACATCATTAATTTGCCAGTATTAGTCTAATTACATTATATTCAATCTAATCATAATATGCTCCATTTACTTCTCATAAAGCTGTCTGACTTGAAATATACTGTTAGTTATACATACATTCAGAGGTGGGATGCCATAACAACAAAAATGTTACCAGTGTTACCAGATTGGACACTTTGCTTCTGCCACTCCCTCCCTGAAAGCAGCCAAATAGAAACCAAACAGTAATTCACTTTTTCATGCATTTTTACATTCTCACTTTCTTTCATTTCATATTACAATAATTAGTAGTTGGTTGGTAGCCAAAGGCCAGGGATGTTAGTGTCTTCTGCTTAGTGAGCCAGCACTTAGTGGTTGTCAAGTTGCACTTCTCTGACCCAGGTAGCAGTCTTTTCTTTCTGTCTCACTAACCTGAGGACTAATAGCATTCTGTTCACAAACATACAATCTCTCCTTGTCATATGTAATACTTGACAACACTAAATTCATGCAGGTCATTTTTTGAAACCCTAGATTTTCCTATAGTGAGCACTATGTGCTAGTCCTGCCTCTAGGCAAAATAGTAGGAGCAGTGGATAAAAGTAGTAGGTAGAAACATTTAGGCAGGATTATTAGGTAAAAACATTAGGTAGAAGTAGTAGGTAGAAGCACTATATAGTAGTCATAAGGAACATCAGGAAGGAGCCTCTCCAAACACTGTACTAGAGTTGCCCTCTGCCAGTTGACTGTTAAGGGTGAGGCACAAGAGGTTTAGAAGTGGCACGGGAATTCTTCAGTTATGGAGATTCTGTTGCCATGTTGCCTTTGAGGGAGTTCCAATTGGAACAGGCATCAGTGATACAGATAGAATAGATAGATAATTCATATTATATAACATAAAAAAGTTTCTTTTGGTACCACTTTGTCTATGTAGGTACATCACAGTTAATTCAATCAAATCACAGTATCCTCTGATACCATGTTCAAGTTGTCATTCAAAGCTATCTGACACAAGAAGTATCATCAGTTTGTGAATCCATACAGAGGTAGGATGTAACCACAACAGAAATGCCATCAACACTGTTGCTGGTCAGAACTGTTCCACACAAATAGGCCATCATGGAGTTAATCTATTTTTCCCTATGGAGGTTATTTCTTAAACAAAAGTTCAACAACTAAAATAATCCTCTCTTCATAAACCTACCACTTACCATCAAAGAACAATACTTTGCATACACAAACAGTGACACTATGATGACTCTCTGGTACCATTAAATGACTGCTTTACACAGTTTTCAACTACTCAGTACTCTAATATGGTTACTGGAAAGCATTTACCAGTAAAAAAATAAAAACACTTTCAAATTCAAGCAAGGAGGAAGAGGTTAATTAGAGTGGTGATGGTGAAGGGGATTGTATTTTCAATAGATAAGTTTACTGCTTGGAGATGTAGTCTCTCTACCTACCTATCTATATCTCTGATGCCTGTTCCTTCCTGGAACTCTGTCAATGTGGCTAAGGCAACAAAATTTCCATATATAAAGAGGCAAAATAAATCCAGAGCTTAAACTTGAGCACATTTAAGAACTACCGAAATGATAATAAGATTTACAGTAATATAAGAAAGAGACAGGAGGTCAAGAGAAAGGTGCAAGAGGTGAAAAAGAGGGCAAATGAGAGTTGGGGTGAGAGAGTATCATTAAATTTTAGGGAGAATAAAAAGATGTTCTGGAAGGAGGTAAATAAAGTGCGTAAGACAAGGGAGCAAATGGGAACTTCAGTGAAGGGGGCTAATGGAGAGGTGATAACAAGTAGTGGTGATGTGAGAAGGAGATGGAGTGAGTATTTTCAAGGTTTGTTGAATGTGTTTGATGACAGAGTGGCAGATATAGGGTGTTTTGGTCGAGGTGGTGTGCAGAGTGAGAGGGTTAGGGAAAATGATTTGGTAAACAGAGAAGAGGTACTAAAAGCTTTGTGGAAGATGAAAGGCGGCAAGGCAGCAGGTTTGGATGGTATTGCAGTGGAATTTATTAAAAAAGGGGGTGACTGTATTATTGACTGGTTGGTAAGGATATTTAATGTATGTATGACTCATGGTGAGGTGCCTGAGGATTGGCGTAATGCGTGCATAGTGCCATTGTACAAAGGCAAGGGGGATAAGAGTGAGTGCTCAAATTAGAGGTATAAGTTTGTTGAGTATTCCTGGTAAATCATATGGGAGGGTATTGATTGAGAGGGTGAAGACATGTACAGAGCATCAGATTGGGGAAGAGCAGTGTGGTTTCAGAAGTGGTAGAGGATGTGTGGATCAGGTGTTTGCTTTGAAGAATGTATGTGAGAAATATTTAGAAAAGCAAAAAAGTAAAAAAACTTACGGTTGTTATCAGGTCACCCCTAAGTCTTCTCTCTTACAAAGTGAGTCATTTATAATACCTCTAATTTTCACTGTAGCTTAGCTCTCATAATTCTGGTACCATCTTTGTTGCCTTCATCTGGACCTTCTCTATGAGAACTTTGTGCTTCTTTAGGTGCAGTAATCAAACCTGAGAAACAGCTGGAGCTCCTGGCTCTGCACAGAAAGAAACCACTCAAGACAACCTGTTTTCCCTATCAACTGTAAGCTTTGAACCAAGAGCACGAAATATGCAAGGTTTCTGATATCTTTTGCTTAGAAGTGGAATCCTTGGAGTCGGGATATTCCATACACAACATTTACCTCGCATCCTCTCTACTGGTACACAGGTTGTGAAAACAGCACCTACGATGCCAAAGAACTAAAGTCAGTTATAGAGAATATGCAAGACCAGCCTGACACTGCAGCAACTTGCATCATCAGCCAGAGTCCTATCATTATTGATAATTATATTGGCATTGATTCCCTTCTTCACAATGCTACAGAATTTGGTTTCTTCAAGCTACGGGGAAACCACGTTTGATATGAATAGCTTGGTAAAAATTTCCTTATCCATATACTTGAAAGCTATTCTGATATTTACCAGCAGAAAGTTTGTTTCCTTAATTGTTCTCCTAATATGGGACTCTGGCAACAGGTTAGGGATCATGTTGACTCCAACTCCTTCTCATGCTTATTTCCTATTTTGCAGTAACCAAGTCTTCTGCCTTGTCCCATTGTCACCTTTTGCCTTATCCCATCCTAATTGCTTGACATATGCTCGGGCTGAATTTCATCACCCATGTTACAGACTAACTTTGGGAAGACAGTCTAGGTCCCCTTGTCAGATAATACAGTCCATCTCACTTTTCACTTCCTCATATTAAAGGAGTTTCCCCCCCTTTTTCCTGCTTGGTGATCCAGCTTCTTAATCAGCCTCACATGTAGTACATTGTCAAATGCTTTCGAGCACTCCCAATACATACAGTCCCCCCCAACCTTCCCTTTTGTTAAGGAGTGACCTCACTTTCACGTAAACTTTAAGAAGTCAGTTACATATGACCTCCTTTCCCAAAGTATGCAAGCTGTACATAAATGTTGATGAGCATGGGTAGTTCCAGCACTAGCCTGAGACTGTTCCTGGCTGGAAACAGTACACAAGTATTAAACAAAAAGAAAGAAAAGAGAATAATGAGAGCTGGGGTGAGTAAATACCGTAAAACTTCAGGGAGAATATGGGGATGCTTTATAAGGAGGTTAACAATGTGCAAAAAACAAAAGAACAATGGAAACCTCAGTGAAGGGATAAATAAGAAAGCAGTAACATAGTCATGAAGTGAGGAGGAGATAAAGTGAGTTCTCTGAAAGACTTAAATGTGCTTGATGATAGGGTGAAGGATGTAGGGTGTTTGGGTATGGGTAGTGTGTGAAGTAAGAGAGTCAAGGCAAGTGGATTTAATGAAGAAAGGAGAGGTGGTGAAAGTCTTTGGTAAGGTGAAAGGTGGCAAGGTGACTGAGATGGATGGTATTGCAGCTGAATTTCTTCAGAAAGGGGGTGACTGTGTTGAAGATGGTTATGAAAGAATTCCAATGTATGTATGGATCACAGCATGGTGCACAAGGATTGACAGAATGCATGTATCATGCCACTGTATAAAAGCTAGGGGGATAAAAAGTGTTTAGACTACTGAGGTATAAGTTGGCTGAGCTGACTTGGTAAATTGTATGGGAGAGTAGTGATTGAGAGGGTGAAAGTAAGTATGGAGCATCAAGGCAGTGTAGTTTTAGAAGAGGTAGAAGATGTATGGATCAGGTGTTTGCTTTAAAGAACGTAAATGAGAAATACTTAGAGATACAGAGGGATTTGTATATAGCATTTAGGGATCTGGAGAGAGCATATGATATGGTTGACAAAGATGCCTTGTGGAAAGTTTTAAGAAAATATGGCATGAAAGAAAAACTACTAAAAGCAGTGAGAAGCTTTTCTCAAGGATGTAAGGTATGTATGAGCAGGAAGAAAGGAGAGTGAATGGTTCCAAGAGAAGGTTAGTCTACGGCAGGGGTGTGTGATATCATGGCTGTTTAATTTGTTTATGGATGGGAAGGTGAGAAAAGTAAATACTAGTGTTGGAAAGAGGGGACCAGTATGCAGTCTGCAAGGGATGAGGGAAGCCTACAAAGTCAGTTGAGTAAGGAACTGCTGAAGCTGGTGACTGAGTTTAGAAGAGTGTATGAAAGGAGAAAGTTGAGAGTAAATGTGAATAACAGCATGGTTATTAGGTTTAACAAGGAAGAGAGGGACAGATTAAATGGGGTGTCCATTTGAATGGAGAGAAACTGGAGGAAGTGTTTCAGATATCTGGAAATAGATATGATAATGGATATGGAAATAGATATGGAAGTGGGAGTCACAGGGTGGGAAAGGGGAAAAAAGTCCTGGGAGCATTGAAGAATGTGTGAAATGAGGGGTTGTTACCTAGCAGGGCAAAAATGGGTATGTTACAACAAAGTTATGCAAGGAATGGGCAATAGATGAGGATGTGTGGAGGATGATGGATGTGTTGCAAATGAAACATATAAGGACAATATGTGGTGTGAGGTGGTTTTGATTAAGTAATAAAAGTGCTAGAGATAAATGTGGTAATAAAAAAGAGTGTGTTTGAGATGGCTGAAGACAGTATGCTGAAATGGTCTTGACATATGGAGAGAATGAATGAGGAGAGGTTAACAAGGAGGATATATGTCATGGAGAGAATGAGTGAGAAGTTAATAAAGAGGATATATATGTCAGATGTGAAGGGAATAAGAAGGGTGAGATCACACTGGAGATGAAAGGATGAAGTGAAAAAGATTTTAAGTCATTGGGGCCTGAACATGCAAGAGGGTGAAAGGCGTGAGTGCAGTCCACTGGTCAGGACCACAGGTCATAAGGAGTTGTGAAGCTGAGTTTGCATCTACGGGCAGAGAGTGCAGGAATACTGAGAGGTAAGTGAGTGGCATTTTCTTTAAGGTAGATTTATTGTGGGCATGAGGGGTCTTGGGATATGATGAAGCTGTGTTTGTAGTGTTGCAGTGATAAGTAATGTTCAGACTGTCAGGACAGTGTGACTTGTGTCTGTCTGGTGAGTCTAGTTTCTGATGGGTGTATGTCTCTTCATTCATTTCTTCCACAGTAAAACTCACCACCCAGCCAAATCTGCCCTCATCATCTATCCAGTCAACCCTTGCTAATGCCCCATACATATATTATTATTATTATTATTATTATTATTATTATTATTATTATCATTATTATTATTATTATTATTATTATCATTATTATTATTATTATTATTATTATTATTTTGCTTTGTCGCTGTCTCATGCGTTAGCGAGGTAGCACAAGGAAACAGACGAAAGAATGGCCCAACCCACCCACATACACATGTATATACATATATGTCCACAGACGCACATATACATACCTATAAATCTCAACATATACATATACATACACACACAGACATATACATATATACACATGTACATAATTCATACTGTCTGCCTTTATTCATTCCCATCGCCACACCACCATACATGAAATAACAACCCCCTCCTCCTCCATGTGCGCGAGGTAGCGCTAGGAAAAGACAAAAAAGGCCAAATTCGTTCACTCAGTCTCTAGCTGTCATGTAACATTGCATCGAAACCACAGCTCCCTTTCCACATCCAGGCGCCAACAGAACTTTCCATGGTTTACCCTAGACGCTTCACATGCCCTGGTTCAATCCATTGACAGCACATTGACCCTGGTATACCACATCATTCCAATTCACTCAATTCCTTACATGCCTTTCACCCTCCTGCATGTTCAGGCCTCGATCACTCAAAATCTTTTTCACTCCATCTTTCCACCTCCAATTGGGGCTCCCAATTCTCCTCGTTCCCTCCACCTCTGACACATATATCCTCTCTGTCAATCTTTCCTCTCTCATTCTCTCCATGTGACCAAACCATTTCAACACACCCTCTTCTGCTCTCTCAACCACACTCTTTTTATTACCACACCTCTCTCTTACCCTATTATTACTTACTCGATCAAACCACCTCACACCACATATTGTCCTCAAACATCTCATTTCCAGCACATCCACCCTCCTCCGCACAACTCTATCCATAGCCCACGCCTCACAACCATATAACATTGTTGGAACCACTATTCCTTCAAACATACCAATTTTTGCTTTCCGAGATAGTGTTCTCGACTTCCACACATTCTTCAACGCTCCCAGAACTTTCGCCCCCTCCCCCACCCTATGATTCACTTCCGCTTACATGGTTCCATCCGCTGCCAAATCCACTCCCAGATATCTAAAACACTTTACTTCCTCCAGTTTCTCTCAATTCATATTTTTTTTTTTTTTTTTTTTTATACTTTGTCGCTGTCTCCCGCGTTTGCGAGGTAGCGCAAGGAAACAGACGAAAGAAATGGCCCAACCCCCCCCCATACACATGTACATACACACGTCCACACACGCAAATATACATACCTACACAGCTTTCCATGGTTTACCCCAGACGCTTCACATGCCTTGATTCACTCCACTGACAGCACGTCAACCCCTGTATACCACATCGCTCCAATTCACTCTATTCCTTGCCCTCCTTTCACCCTCCTGCATGTTCAGGCCCCGATCACACAAAATCTTTTTCACTCCATCTTTCCACCTCCAATTTGGTCTCCCTCTTCTCCTCGTTCCCTCCACCTCCGACACATATATCCTCTTGGTCAATCTTTCCTCACTCATTCTCTCCATGTGCCCAAACCATTTCAAAACACCCTCTTCTGCTCTCTCAACCACGCTCTTTTTATTTCCACACATCTCTCTTACCCTTACGTTACTTACTCGATCAAACCACCTCACACCACACATTGTCCTCAAACATCTCATTTCCAGCACATCCATCCTCCTGCGCACAACTCTATCCATAGCCCACGCCTCGCAACCATACAACATTGTTGGAACCACTATTCCTTCAAACATACCCATTTTTGCTTTCCGAGATAATGTTCTCGACTTCCACACATTTTCAAGGCTCCCAAAATTTTCGCCCCCTCCCCCACCCTATGATCCACTTCCGCTTCCATGGTTCCATCCGCTGACAGATCCACTCCCAGATATCTAAAACACTTCACTTCCTCCAGTTTTTCTCCATTCAAACTCACCTCCCAATTGACTTGACCCTCAACCTACTGTACCTAATAACCTTGCTCTTATTCACATTTACTCTTAACTTTCTTCTTCCACACACTTTACCAAACTCAGTCACCAGCTTCTGCAGTTTCTCACATGAATCAGCCACCAGCGCTGTATCATCAGCGAACAACAACTGACTCACTTCCCAAGCTCTCTCATCCCCAACAGACTTCATACTTGCCCCTCTTTCCAGGACTCTTGCATTTACCTCCCTAACAACCCCATCCATAAACAAATTAAACAACCATGGAGACATCACACACCCCTGCCGCAAACCTACATTCACTGAGAACCAATCACTTTCCTCTCTTCCTACATGTACACATATAATATATATATATATATATATATATATATATATATATATATATATATATATATATCTCGTTTTTTTTTTTTTTCCCAAAAGAAGGAACAGAGAATTGGGCCAGGTGAGGGTATTCCCTCAAAGGCCCAGTCCTCTGTTCTTAACGCTACCTCGCTAATGTGGGAAATGGCGAACAGTTTCAAAGAAAGAAAGATATATATATATATTTTTTTTTTAATTTTCCAAAAGAAGGAACAGAGAAGAGGGCCAGGTGAGGATATTCCCTCAAAGGCCCAGTCCTCTGTTCTTAACGCTACCTCGCTATTGCGGGAAATAGCGAATAGTATGAAAAAAAAAAAAAAATATATATTTTTTATTATTTTTTTTTTATTATACTTTGTCGCTGTCTCCCGCGTTTGCGAGGTAGCGCAAGGAAACAGACGAAAGAAATGGCCCAACCCACCCCCATACACATGTATATACATACGTCCACACACGCAAATATACATACCTACACAGCTTTCCATGGTTTACCCCAGACGCTTCACATGCCCTGATTCAATCCACTGACAGCTCGTCAACCCCGGTATACCACATCGATCCAATTCACTCTATTCCTTGCCCTCCTTTCACCCTCCTGCATGTTCAGGCCCCAATCACACAAAATCTTTTTCACTCCATCTTTCCACCTCCAATTTGGTCTCCCACTTCTGTTCCCTCCACCTCCGAACATATATCCTCTTGGTCAATCTTTCCTCACTCATTCTCTCCATGTGCCCAAACCATTTCAAAACACCCTCTTCTGCTCTCTCAACCACGCTCTTTTTATTTCCACACATCTCTCATACCCTTAAGTTACTTACTCGATCAAACCACCTCACACCACACATTGTCCTCAAACATCTCATTTCCAGCACATCCATCCTCCTGCGCACAACTCTATCCATTAGCCCACGCCTCCCAACCATACAACATTGTTGGAACCACTATTCCTTCAAAATACCCATTTTTGCTTTCCGAGATAATGTTCTCAACTTCCACACATTCTTCAAGGCTCCCAGGATTTTCGCCCCCTCCCCCACCCTATGATCCACTTCCGCTTCCATGGTTCCATCCGCTGCAGATCCACTCCCAGATATCTAAAACACTTTACTTCCTCCAGTTTTTCTCCATTCAAACTTACCTCCCAATTGACTTGACCCTCAACCCTACTGTACCTAATAACCTTGCTCTTATTCACATTTACTCTTAACTTTCTTCTTTCACACACTTTACCAAACTCAATCACCAGCTTCTGCAGTTTCTCACATGAATCAGCCACCAGCGCTGTATCATCAGCGAACAACAACTGACTCACTTCCCAAGCTCTCTCATCCCCAACAGACTTCATACTTGCCCCTCTTTCCAAAACTCTTGCATTTACCTCCCTAACAACCCAATCCATAAACAAATTAAACAACCATGGAGACATCACACACCCTGCCCAAACCTACATTCACTGAGAACCAATCACTTTCCTCTCTTCCTACACGTACACATGCCTTACATCCTCGATAAAACCTTTTCACTGCTTCTAACAACTTGCCACCCACACCATATATTCTTAATACCTTCCACAGAGCATCTCTATCAACTCTATCATATGCCTTCTCCAGATCCATCAATGCTACATACAAATCCATTTGCTTTTCTAAGTATTTCTCACATACATTCTTCAAAACAAACACCTGATCCACACATCCTCTACCACTTCTGAAACCACACTGCTCTTCCCCAATCTGATGCTCTGTACATGCCTTCACCCTCTCAATCAATACCC
>NC_092260.1:6499364-6614364 GCF_036320965.1 Panulirus ornatus
GGATCATAGGGTGGGGGAGGGGGCGAAAATTTTGGGAGCCTTGAAAAATGTGTGGAAGTCGAGAACATTATCTCGGAAAGCAAAAATGGGTATGTTTGAGGGAATAGTGGTTCCAACAATGTTGTATGGTTGCGAGGCGTGGGCTATGGATAGAGATGTGCGCAGGAGGTGGATGGATGTGCTGGAAATGAGATGTTTTGAGGACAATGTGTGGTGTGAGGTGGTTTGATCGAGTAAGTAACGTAAGGGTAAGAGAGATGTGTGGAAAAAAAATGAGCGTGGTTGAGAGAGCAGAAGAGGGTGTTTTGAAATGGTTTGGGCACATGGAGAGAATGAGTGAGGAGAGATTGACCAAGAGGATTATATGTGTCGGGGTGGAGGGAACGAGGAGAAGAGGGAGACCAAATTGGAGGTGAAAGATGGAGGAAAAAGATTTTGTGTGATCGGGGCCTGAACATGCAGGAGGGTGAAAGGAGGGCAAGAAATAGAGTGAATTGGAGTCATGTCGTATACAGGGGTTGACGTGCTGTCAGTGGATTGAAGCAAGGCATGTGAAGCGTCTGGGGTAAACCATGGAAAGCTTTTGTAGGTATGTATATTTGCGTGTGTGGACGTGTGTATGTACATGTGTATGGGGGGGGGGGTTGGGCCATTTCTTTCGTCTGTTTCCTTGCGCTACCTCGCAAACGCGGGAGACAGCGACAAAGTATAAAAAAAAAAAAAAAAAAAAAAAAATTATTATATTATATATATATATATCCATCTCCACTCAATTTCATTTTTTCCCTGCAAAAAACGTCCAAATGCCTCTCTCTTCTCTTTCACTAATACTCTTACTTCTTTATCCCACCACTCACTACCCTTTCTAATCAACCCACCTCCCACTCTTCTCATGCCACAAGCATCTTTTGCGCAATCCATCACTGATTCCCTAAATACATCCCATTCCTCCCCACTCCCTTACTTCCATTGTTCTCACCTTTTTCCATTCTGTACTCAGTCTCTCCTGGTACTTCCTCACACAAGTCTCCTTCCCAAGCTCACTTACTCTCACCACCTCTTCACCCCAACATTCATCTTCTTTTCTGGAAACCCATACAAATCTTCACCTTAGCCTCCACAAGATAATGATCAGACATCCCTCCAGTTGCACCTCTCAGCACATTAACATCAAAAGTCTCTCTTTCGCGCGCCTGTCAATTAACACGTAATCCAATAACGCTCTCTGGCCATCTCTCCTACTTACATAAGTATTACTTATGTATATCTCGCTTTTTAAACCAGGTATTCCCAATCATCAGTCCTTTTTCAGCACATAAATCTACAAGCTCTTCACCATTTCCATTTACAACACTGAACACCCCATGTATACCAATTATTCCCTCAACTGCCACATTACTCACCTTTGCATTCAAATCACCCAACACTAAACCCGGTCTCGTGCATCAAAACCACTAACACACTCATTCAGCTGCTCCCAAAACACTTGCCTCTCATGATCTTTCTTTCTCATGCCCAGGTGCATATGCACCAATAATCACCCATCTCTCTCCATCAACTTTCAGTTTTACCCATATTAATCGAGAATTTACTTTCTTACATTCTATCACATACTTCACAACTCCTGTTTCAGGAGTACTGCTACTCCTTCCCTTGCTCTTGTCCTCTCACTAACCCCTGACTTTACTCCCAAGACATTCCCAAACCACTCTTCCCCTTTACCCTTGAGCTTCGTTTCACTCAGAGCCAAAACATCCAGGTTCCTTTCCTAAAACATACTACCTATCTCTCCTTTTTTCACATCTTGGTTTACATCCACACACATTTAGGCACCCCAATCTGAGCCTTCAAGGAGGATGAGCACTCCCCGCGTGACTCCTTCTTCTGTTTCCCATTTTAGAAAGTTAAAAAAATACAAGGAGGGGAGGATTTCTGGCCCCCCGCTCCCGTCCCCTCTAGGCGCTTTCTACGACACGCGAGGAATGCGTGGGAAGTATTCTTTCACCCCTATCCCTAGGGATAATATACATATATATATATATACACATACACACACATACACACACACACGCACACATACACACACACACACATACATATATATACATGTGAAAAATGTAAGAAACAATTTAGAAAACTGAAACTTCTAGCTTGAAATGAAATGAAAAAATGAATGTCACATAATGGTATAAAGAAAGAGACAGGAGGTCAAGAGAAAGGTGCAAGAGGTGAAAAAAAGGGCAAATGAGAGTTGGGGTGAGGAGAGTATCATTAAATTTTAGGGAGAATAAAAAGATGTTTCTGGAAGGAGGTAAATAAAGTGCGTAAGACAAGGGAGCAAATGGGAACTTCAGTGAAGGGCGCAAATGGGGAGGTGATAACAAGTAGTGGTGATGTGAGAAGGAGATGGAGTGAGTATTTTGAAGGTTTGTTGAATGTGTTTGATGATAGAGTGGCAGATATAGGGTGTTTTGGTCGGGTGGTGTGTCAAAGTGCGAGGGTTAGGGAAAATGATTTGGTAAACAGAGAAGAGGTAGTAAAAGCTTTGCGGAAGATGAAAGCCGGCAAGCAGCAGGTTTGGATGGTATTGCAGTGGAATTTATTAAAAAAAGGGGGTGACTGTATTGTTGATTGGTTGGTAAGGTTATTTAATGTATGTATGAACTCATGGTGAGGTGCCTGAGGATTGGCGGAATGCGTGCATAGTGCCATTGTACAAAGGCAAAGGGGATAAGAGTGAGTGCTCAAATTACAGAGGTATAAGTTTGTTGAGTATTCCTGGCAAATTGTATGGGAGGGTATTGATTGAGAGGGTGAAGGCATGTACAGAGCATCAGATTGGGGAAGAGCAGTGTGGTTTCAGAAGTGGTAGAGGATGTGTGGATCAGGTGTTTGTTTTGAAGAATGTATGTGAGAAATACTTAGAAAGCAAATGGATTTGTATGTAGCATTGATGGATCTGGAGAAGGCATATGATAGAGTTAATAGAGAAACTCTGTGGAAGGTATTAAGAATATATGGTGTGGGAGGCAAGTTGTTAGAAGCAGTGAAAAGTTTTTATCGAGGACGTAAGGCATGTGTACGTGTAGGAAGAGAGGAAAGTGATTGGTTCTTAGTGAATGTAGGTTTGCGGCAGGGGTGTGTGATGTCTCCATGGTTGTTTAATTTGTTTATGGATGGGGTTGTTAGGGAGGTGAATGCAAGAGTTTTGGAAAGAGGGGCAAGGATGAAGTCTGTTGGGGATGAGAGAGCTTGGGAAGTGAGTCAGTTGTTGTTCGCTGATGATACAGCGCTGGTGGCTGATTCATGTGAGAAACTGCAGAAGCTGGTGACTGAGTTTGGTAAAGTGTGTGAAAGAAGAAAGTTAAGAGTAAATGTGAATAAGAGCAAGGTTATTAGGTACAGTAGGGTTGAGGGTCAAGTCAATTGGGAGGTGAGTTTGAATGGAGAAAAACTGGAGGAAGTGAAGTGTTTTAGATATCTGGGAGTGGATCTGGCAGCGGATGGAAACATGGAAGCGGAAGTGGATCATAGGGTGGGGGAGAGGGCGAAAATTCTGGGAGCCTTGAAGAATGTGTGGAAGTCGAGAACATTATCTCGGAAAGCAAAAATGGGTATGTTTGAAGGAATAGTGGTTCCAACAATGTTGTATGGTTGCGAGGCGTGGACTATGGATAGAGTTGTGCGCAAGAGGATGGATGTGCTGGAAATGAGATGTTTGGGACAATGTGTGGTGTGAGGTGGTTTGATCGAGTAAGTAACGTAAGGGTAAGAGAGATGTGTGGAAATAAAAAGAGCGTGGTTGAGAGAGAAGAAGAGGGTGTTTTGAAATGGTTTGGTCACATGGAGAGAATGAGTGAGGAAAGATTGACCAAGAGGATATATGTGTTGGAGGTGGAGGGAACGAGGAGAAGAGGGAGACCAAATTGGAGGTGGAAAGATGGAGTGAAAAAGATTTTGTGTGATCGGGGCCTGAACATGCAGGAGGGTGAAAGGAGGGCAAGGAATAGAGTGAATTGGATCGATGTGGTATACCGGGGTTGACGTGCTGTCAGTGGACTGAATCAGGGCATGTGAAGCGTCTGGAGTAAACCATGGAAAGCTGTGTAGGTACGTATATTTGCGTGTGTGGACGTATAGTTTTACATGTGTATGGGGGTGGGTTGGGCCATTTCTTTCGTCTGTTTCCTTGCGCTACGTCGCAAACGCGGGAGCCAGCGACAGAGCAAAAAAAAAAAAAAAAAAAAAAAATATATATTATATATATATCCCTGGGGATAGGGGAGAAAGAATACTTCCCACGCATTCCTCACGTGTCGTAGAAGGCAACTAAAGGGGACGGTAGCGGGGGGCTAGAAACCCTCCCCTCCTTGTATTATTACTTTCTAAAAGGGGAAACAGAAGAAGGAATCACGCGGGGAGTGCTCATCCTCCTCGAAGGCTCAGATTGGGGTGTCTAAATGTGTGTGGATGTAACCAAGATGAGAAAAAAGGAGAGATAGGTAGTATGTTTTAGGAAAGGAACTGGATGTTTTGGCTCTGAGTGAAACGAAGCTCAAGGGTAAAGGGGAAGAGTGGTTTGGGAATGTCCTGGATTAAAGTCAGGGGTTAGTGAGAGGACAAGAGCAAGGGAAGGAGTGGCACTACTCCTGAAACAGGAGTGGTGGGGGTATGTCATAGAGTGTAAGAAAGTAAACTCTAGATTGATATGGGTAAAAGTGAAAGTTGATAGAGAGGATGGGTGATTATTGGTGCATATGCACCTGGGCATGAGAAGAAAGATCATGAGAGGCAAGTGTTTTGGGAGCAGCTGAATGAGTGTGTTAGTGGTTTTTTATGCACAAGGCCGGGTTATAGTGATGGGTTATAGTGATTTGAATGCAAAGGTGAGTAATGTGGCAGTTGAGGGAATAATTGGTGTACATGGGGTGTTCAGTGTTGTAAATGGAAATGGTGAAGAGCTTGTAGATTTATGTGCTGAAAAAGGACTGTGATTGGGAATACCTGGTTTTAAAAAGAGAGATATACATAAGTATACGTATGTAAGTAGGGAGAGATGGCCAGAATGCGTTATTGGATTACATGTTAATTGATAGGCGCGCAAAAAAGAGAGACTTTTGGATGTTAATATGCTGAGAGGTGCAATGGAGGGATGTCTGATCATTATCTTGTGGAGGTGAAGGTGAAGATTTGTAGAGGTTTTCAGAAAAGAAGAGAGAATGTTGGGGTGAAGAGAGTGGTGAGAGTAAGTGAGCTTGGGAAGGAGACTTGTGTGAGGACAAGTACACAGGAGGGGACTGATTACAGAATGGAAAAAGGTGAGAACAAAGGAGGTAAGGGGAGTGGGGGGAGAATGGGATGCATTTAGGGAAGCAGTGATGGCTTGCGCAAAAGATGCTTGTGGCATGAGAAGTGTGGGAGGTGGGCAGATCAGAAAGGGTAGTGAGTGGTGGGATGAAGAAGTAAGATTGTTAGTGAAAAAGAAGACAGAGGCATTTGGACAATTTTTGCAGGGAAATAATGCAAATGACTGGGAGATGTATAAAAGAAAGAGGCAGGAAGTCAAGAGAAAAAGTGCAAGAGGTGAAAAAGAGGGCAAATGATAGTTGGGGTGAGAGAGTATCATTAAATTTTAGGGAGGGGGAGGGGGGGTGTTGTTTCATGTGTGGCAAGGTGGCGATGGGAATCAATAAAGGCAGACAGTATGAATTATGTACATGTGTATATATGTATATGTCTGTGTGTATATAAATGTATATGTTGAGATGTATAGGTATGTTTATTTGCGTGTGTGGCGTGTATGTATACACATGTGTTTGTGGGTGGGTTGGGCCATCCTTTCGTCTGTTTCCTTGCGCTACCTCGCTAAACGCAGGAGACAGCGACAAAGCAAAATAAATAAATAAATAAATAAAAAGATGTGGTTGAGAGAGCAGAAGAGGGTGTTTTGAAGTGGTTTGGGCACATGGAGAGAATGAGTGGGAAAGATTGACCAAGAGGATATATGTGTCGGAGGTGGAGGAACGAGGAGAAGAGGGAGACCAAATTGGAGGTGGAAAGATGGAGTGAAAAAGATTTTGTGTGATCGGGGCCTGAACATGCAGGAGGGTGAAAGGAGGGCAAGGAATAGAGTGAATTGGAGCAATGTGGTATACCGGGGTTGACGTGCTGTCAGTGGATTGAATCAAGGCATGTGAAGGTCTGGGTAAACCATGGAAGCTGTGTAGGTATGTATATTTGCGTGTTGTGGACGTATGTATATACATGTGTATGGGGGGGCATTTCTTTCGTCTGTTTCCTTGCGCTACCTCGCAAACGCGGGAGACTGCAACAAAGTATAATAATAAAAAAAAATTTTATATTATATATATATATTATATTATATATATATATATATTATATATTAGGTACAGTAGGGTTGAGGGTCAAGTCAATTGGGAGGTGAGTTTGAATGGAGAAAAACTGGAGGAAGTGAATGTGTTTCAGATATCTGGGAGTGGATCTGGCAGCGGATGGAACCATGGAAGCGGAAGTGGATCATAGGGTGGGGGAGGGGGCGAAAATTCTGGGAGCCTTGAAGAATGTGTGGAAGTCGAGAACATTATCGCGGAAAGCAAAAATGGGTATGTTTGAAGGAATAGTGGTTCCAACAGTGTGTATGGTTGCAAGGCGTGGGCTATGTATAGAGTTGTGCGCAGGAGGATGGATGTGCTGGAAATGAGATGTTTGAGGACAATGTGTGGTGTGAGGTGGCTTGATCGAGTAAGTAAAAGTAAGGGTAAGAGAGATGTGTGGAAATAAAAAGAGCGTGGTTGAGAGAGCAGAAGAGGGTGTTTTGAAATGGTTTGGGCACATGGAGAGAATGAGTGAGGAAAGATTGACCAAGAGGATATATGTGTCGGAGGTGGAGGGAACGAGGAGAAGAGGGAGACCAAATTGGAGGTGGAAAGATGGAGTGAAAAAGATTTTGTGTGATCGGGGCCTGAACATGCAGGAGGGTGAAAGGAGGGCAAGGAATAGAGTGAATTGGAGCGATGTGGTTATACCGGGGTTGACGTGCTGTCAGTGGATTGAATCAGGGCATGTGAAGCGTCTGGGGTAAACCATGGAAAGCTGTGTAGGTGTGTATATTTGGCTGTGTGAACGTATGTATATACATGTGTATGGGGGTGGTTGGCCATTTCTTTCGTCTGTTTCCTTGCGCTACCTTGCAAACGCGGGAGACAGCGGCAAAAAAAAAAAAAAAAAAAAAAAAAAAAAAAAAAAAAAAAGATGTTTTGGAAGGAGGTAAATAAAGTGCATAAGAGAAGGAACAAATGGGAACTTTAGTGAAGGGGGCTAATGGGGAGGTGATAACAAGTAGTGGTGATGTGAGGAGGTGCAGTGAGTATTTTGAAGTTTTGTTGGATGTGTTTGATGGTAGAGTGGCAGATTTTAGGGTGTTTTGGTCGAGGTGGTGTGCAAAGTGAGAGGGTTAGGGAAAATAATTTGGTAAACAGACAAGAGGTACTAAAAGCTTTGTGGAAGATGAAAGCTGGCAAGGCAGAGAGTTTGGATGGTACTGCAGTGGAATCTATGAAAAAGGGGGGTGACTGTGTTGTTGACTGGTTGGTAAGGTTATTTAATGTATGTATGATTCATGGTGAGGTGCCTGAGGAGGAAGAGCAGTGTGGTGTCAGAAGTGGTAGAGGATGTGTGGATCAGGTGTTCGCTTTGAGGCATGTATGTGAAAAATACTTAGAAAAGCAAATGGATTTATGGATCTGAAGAAGGCATATGATAGAGGTGATAGAGATGCTCTGTGGAAGGTATTAAGAATATATGGTGTGGGAGGCAAGTTGTCAGAGGCAATGAAAAGTTTTTATCTAGGATGTAAGGCATGTGTACGTGTAAGAAGAGAGGAAGTGATTGGTTCTCAGTGAATGTAGTTTGCGGCAAGGGTGTGTGATGTCTCCATGGTTGTTTAATTTGTTTATGGATGGGGTTGTTAGGAGGTGAATGCAAGAGTTTTGGAAAGAGTGGCAAGTATGCAGTCTGTTGTGGATGAGAGAGCTTGGAAGTTAGTCAGTTGTTGTTCGCTGATGATACAGCGCTGGTGGCTGATTCATGTGAGAAACTGCAGAAGCTGGTGATGAGTTTGGTAAAGTGTGTGAAGAAGAGAAAGTTGAGAGTAAATGTGAATAAGAGCAAGGTTATTAGGTATAGAAGGGTTGAGGGTCAAGTGAATTGGGAGGTAAGTTTGAATGGAGAAAAACTGGAGGAAGTGAAGTGTTTTAGATATCTGGGAGTGGATTTGGCAGCGGATGGAACCATGGAAGCAGAGGTGAATCATAGGGTGGGGAGGGGGGCAAAAAATTCTGGGAGCCTTGAAGAATGTGTGGAAGTCGAAGAATGTGTGGAAGTCGAGAACATTATCTCAGAAAGCAAAAATGGGTATGTTTGAAGGAATAGTGGTTCCAACAATGTTGTATGGTTGCGAGGCGTGGGCTATGGATAGAGAGAGCAGAAGAGGGTGTTTTGAAATGGTTTGGTTACATGGAGAGAATGAGTGAGGAAAGGGATTGACCAAGAGGATATATGTGTCAGAGGTGGAGGGAACGAAGAGAGGTGGGAGACAAAATTGAAGGTGGAAAGATGGAGTGAAAAAGATTTTGGGTGATCGGGGCCTGAACATGCAGGAGGGTGAAAGGTGTGCAAGGAATAGAGTGAATTGGAACAATGTGGTTTTACCGGGGTCAACGTGCTATCAATGGATTGAACCAGGGCATGTGAAGCGTCTGGGTTAAACCATGGAAAGTTCTGTGGGGCCTGGATGTGGAAAGGGAGCTGTGGTTTCGGTGCATTATTAATGACAGCTAGAGACTGGGTGTGAACGAATGTGGCCTTTGTTGTCTTTTCCTAGCACTACCTCGCACACGAGGGGGGAGGGGGTTGTTATTTCATGTGTGGCGAGGTGGCGATGGGAAGGAATAAAGGCAGACAGTATGAATTAAGTACATGTGTATATATGTATATGTCTCTGTGTGTGTGTATATATATGTATACGTTGAGATGTATAGGTGTGTATATATGCGTGTGTGGGCATGTATGTATATACATGTGTATGTGGGTGGGTTGGGCCATTCTTTCGTCTGTTTCCTTGCTCTACCTCACTAATGCGGGAGACAGCGACAAAGCAAAATAAATGAATAAATATATATATATTTATTTCCTTATTATGCTTTGTCGCTGTCTCCTGCGTTAGCTAGGTAGCACAAGGAAAGAGATGAAAGAATGGCCCAACCCACCCACATACACATGTATATACTACACATCGACATTCACACATATACATACCTAAACATTTCAGCGTATACATTTTATATACATTTATATCTATTCATTTATCATACTTTGTCACTGTCTCCCCGTTAGCGAAGTAGTGCAAAATAAACAGACAAAGAATAGCCCAACCCACCCACATACACATGTATATACATACATGTCCACACATGCACAAAATCATATATATACGTACACAGACACATATACACATGTACATAATTCATACTTGCTTGCCTCTTATTCATTCCCGTCGCCACCCCGCCACATATGAAAGAAAAATGACAACCCCCTCCCCTGCATGCGCGCCAGGTAGCGTAGGAAAAGAACAACAAATACATACGCATACATATACAATATTATACATAATCATACTTGCTGCCTTTATTCATTCCCGTGTCCACCCCACCACATATAAAAATGACAACCCCCCTCCCCCACATGCGCACCAAGGTAGCGCTAGCCACATTCATTCACACTCAGTCTCTAGCTGTCGTGTGTAATGCACTCAAACCACAGCCCCTTTCCACATCCAGGCCCACACAACTTTCCATGGTTTATCCCAGATGCTTCACATGCCTTGGTTCAATCAATGACAGCACGTCAACCCCAGTATACAACATCATTCTAATTCACTATATTCCTTGCATGCCTTTCACCTCCTGCATGTTAAGGCCCCAGATTGCTCAAAATCTGTTTCACTCCATCCTTCCACCTCCAATTTGGTCTCCCACTTCTCCTCGTTCCCTCATCTCTGAAACATATATCCTCTTTGTCAATCTTTCTTCACTCATTCTCCCCATGTGACCAAACCATTTCAATACACCTCTTCTGCTCTCTCAACCAAACTTTTTATTACCACACATCTCCCTTACCCTTTCATTTCTTACTCGATCAAACAACCCTCACACCACATATTGTCCTCAAACATCTCATTTCCAACACATCCACCCTCCTCCGCACAACTCTATCCATAAACCCACGCCTCGCATCCATCTAACATTGTTGGAACCACTATTCCTTCAAACATACCCATTTTTGCTTTTTGAGATAATGTTCTTGCCTTCCACACATTCTTCAATGCTCCCAGAACTTTCGCCCCCTCCCCAACCTGTGACACACTTCCGCTTCCATGGTTCCATCCGCTGCCAAATCCACTCCCAGATATCTAAAACACTTCACTTCCTCCAGTTTTTCTCCATTCAAACTTACCTCCCAATTGACTTGTCCCCAACCCTACTGTACCTAATAACCTTGCTCTTATTCATATTTACTCTCAGCTTTCTCCTTTCACACACTTTACCAAATTCAGTCACCAGCTTCTGCAGTTCCACATCCGAATCATCCACCAGCACTATAATCATCAGAGAACAACAACTGACTCACTTCCCAAGCTCTCTCATCCACAACAGACTGCATACTTGCCCCTCTCTCCAAAACTCTTCATTCATCTTCCTAACCACCCCATCCTTAAACAAATTAAACAACCATGGAGGCATCAAGCAAACCTGCCACAACTGACATTCACTGAGAACCAGTCTCTTTCCTCTCATCCTACTCGTACACATGCCATACATCTTCAATAAAAACTTTTCACTGCTTCTAGCAACTTGCCTCCCATACCATATACTCTTAATAACTTCCACAAAGCATGTCTATCAACTCTATCATATGCCTTCTCCAGATCAATAATTGCTACATACAAATCCATTTGTTTTTCTAAGTATTTCTAGTATTTCTCCCATACATTCTTCAAAGTAAATGCCTGATCTTACACATCCTCTACCACTTCTGAAACCATACTGCTCTTTCCCAATCTGATGCTCTGTACATGCCTTCACCCTCTCAATCAACATCCTCCATATAATTTCCCAGGAATACTCAACAAACATATACCTCAGTAATTTGAACACTGTCCTTTATCCCCTTTGCCTTTGTACAATGGCACTATGCATGCATTTCGGCAACCTCAGGTACTTCACCATGAGCCATACATACATTGAATATCCTCACCAACCAGTCAACAATACAGTCCACCCCATTTTTTTAATATATTCCATATATATAAATAAGAGCAAGGTTATTAGGTACAGTAGGGTTGAGGGACAAGTCAATTGGGAGGTAAGTTTGAATGGAGAAAAAATTGGAGGAAGTGAAGTGTTTTAGATATCTGGAAGTGGATTTGGCAGCGGATGTAACTATGGAAGCGGAAGTGAATCATACGGTGGGGGAGGGGGGCGAAAGTTCTGGGAGAATTGAAGACTGTGTGGAAGTCGAGAACATTATCTCAGAAAGCAAAAATGGGTACATTTGAAGGAATAGTGGTTTCAACAATGTTGTATGGCTGCGAGGCATGGGTATGGATAGAGTTGTGCGCAGGAGGGTGGATGAGCTGGAAATGAGATGTTTGAGGAAAATATGTGGTGTGAGGTGGTTTGATCGAGTAAATAATGTAAGGGTAAGAACTTTCCATGGTTTACCCCAGACGCTTCACATGCCCTGATTCAATCCATTGACAGCACGTCGACCCCGGTATACCACATCGATCCAATTCACTCTATTCCTTGCCTGCCTTTCACCCTCCAGCATGTTCAGGCCCCAATCACTCAAAATCTTTTTCACTCCATCTTTCGTCTCCACTTTCCTCATTCCCTCCACCTCTGACACATATATCCTCTTGGTCAATCTTTCCTCACCCATTCTCTCCATGTGCCCAAACCATTTCAAAACACACCCTCTTCTGCTCTCTCAACCATGCTCTTTTTATTTCCACACATCTCTCTTACCCTTACATTACTTACTCGATCAAACCACCTCACACCACACATTGTCCTCAAACATCTCATTTCCAGCACATCCATCCTCCTGCGCACAACTCTATCCATAGCCCACGCCTCGCAACCATACAACATTGTTGGAACCACTATTCCTTCAACATACCCATTTTTGCTTTCCGAGATAATGTTCTCGACTTCCACACATTCTTCAAGGCTCCCACGATTTTCGCCCCCTCCCCCACCCTATGATTCACTTCCGCTTCCATGGTTCCATCCGCTGCCAATCCACTCCCACATATCTTAAACACTTTACTTCCTCAGTTTTCTCCATTCAAACTTACCTCCCAATTGACTTGACCCTCAACCCTACTGTAACCTAATAACCTTGCTCTTATTCACATTTACTCTTAATTTTCTTCTTCCACACACTTTACCAAACTCAGTCACCAGCTTCTGCAGTTTCTCACATGAATCAGCCACCAGCGCTGTATCATCAGCGAACAACAACTGACTCACTTCCCAAGCTCTCTCATCCCCAACAGATTTCATACTTGCCCCTCTTTCAAAAACTCTTGCATTCACCTCCCTAACAACCCCATCCATAAACAAATTAAACAACCATGGAGACATCACCACACCCTGCCGCAAACCTACATTCAGTGAGAAACAATCACTTTCCTCTCTTCCTACACGTACACGTGCCTTACATCCTCGATAAAAAATTTTCACTGCTTCTAACAACTTGCCTCCCACACCATATATTCTTAATACCTCACACAGAGCATCTCTATCAACTCTATCATATGACTTCTCTAGACCCGTAAATGGTACATACAAATCCATTTGCTTTTCTAAGTATTTCTCACATACATTCTTCAAAGCAAACACCTGATCCATATATCCTCTACCACTTCTGAAACCACACTGCTCTTCCCCAATCTGATGTTCCGTACATGCCTTCACCCTCTCAATCAATACCTTCCCATATAATTTCCCAGGAATACTCAATAACTTATACCTCTGTAATTTGAGCACTCACTTTTATCCCTTTCCCTTTTGTACAATGGCACTATGCAAACATTCCGCCAATCCTCAGGCACCTCACCATTAGTCATACAAACATTAAATATCCTTACCAACCAGTCAACAATACAGTCCCCCCTTTTTTAACAAATTCCACTGAAATTTACCATCCATACCTGCTGCCTTGCCAGCTTTCATCTTCTGCAAAGCTTTTACTACCTCTCTCTGTTTTACCAAATCATTTTCCCTAACCCTCTCACTTTGCACACCACCTCGACCAAAACACCCCATATCTGCCATTCTATCATCACACACATTCAACAAACCTTCAAAATACTCGACCCATCTCCTTCTCACATCACCATACTTGTCATCACCTCCCCACTTGCCCCCTTCACTGAAGTTCCCATTTGTTCCCTTGTCTTATGCACTTTATTTACCCCCTTCCAAACATCTTTTTTATTCCCCCTAAAATTTAATGATACTCGGGTCACCCCCAACTCTCATTTGTCCTCTTTTTCACCTCCTGCACCTTTCTCTTGACCTCCTGCCTCTTTCTTTTATACATCTCCCACTCAATTGCATTATTTCCCTACAAAAATCCTCCAAATGCGTCTCTCTTCTCTTTCACTAATTATCTTACTTCTTCATCCCACCACTCACTACCCTTTCTAATCTGCCACCTCACATGCTTCTCATCCCACAAGCATCTTTTGCGCAGGCCATCACTGTTTCCCTAAATACATCCCATTCCTCCCACACTCCCTTTTCGTCTTTTGTTCTCACCTTTTTCCATTTCTGTACTCAGTCTCCCCTTTGGTACTTCCTCACCCCAAGTCTCCTTCCCAAGTTCACTTACTCTCACCACTCTGTTCACCCCAACATTCTCTCTTCGTTTCTGAAAACCTCTACAAATCTTCACCTTCGCCTCCACAATATAATGGTTGCGAGGCGTGGGTATAGATAGAGTTGTGCGTAGGAGGGTAAGGAAATGTGTGGTAATAAAAAGAGTGGGGTTGAGAGAGCAGAAGAGGGTGTATTGAAATGGTTTGGTCACATGAAGAGAATGAGTGAGGAATAGATTGACAAAGAGGATATATGTGTCAGAGGTGGAGGGAACGAGGGGAAGTGGGAAACCTAATTGGAGGTGGAAAGATGGAGTGAAAAAGATTTTTGAATGATTGGGGCCTGTACATGCAGGAGGGTGAAAGGCGTGCAAGGAATGGGAGTGAATTGGAATAATGTGGTATACCGGGGTCGACGTGCGTCAATGGATTGAACCAGGGCATGTGAAGTGTTGGGGTAAACCATGGAAAGTTTTGTGGGGCCTGGATGTGGAAAGGGAGCTGTGGTTTCGGTGCATTACACTTGACAGCTAGAGACTGAGTGTGAATGAAACTGGTCTATGTTGTCATTTCCTAACGCTACCTCGCTCGCACGGGGGGAAGGGGTTGTCATGTTCATATGTGGCGGTTTGTTTTTGGCGATGGGAAATTGAATAAGGGCACGACAGTATGAATTGTGTGGAAATAAAAAGAGCGTGGTTGAGAGAGCAGAAGAGGGTTGTTTTGAAATGGTTTGGGCACATGGAGAGGAATGAGTGAGGAAAGATTGACCAAGAGGATATATGTGTCGGAGGTGGAGGGAACGAGGAGAAGTGGGAGATCAAAAATTTGGGGGTGGAAGATGGAGTGAAAAAGATTTTGTGTGATCGGGGCCTGAACATGCAGGAGGTGAAAGGGAGGGCAAGGAATAGAGTGAATTGGATCAATGTGGTATACCGGGGTTGACGTGCTGTCAGTGGATTGAATCAGGGCATGTGAAGCGTCTGGGGTAAAACCATGGAAAGCTGTGTAGGTATGTATATTTGCGTGTTGTGGACGTATGTTTTATAATGTTTATAGGGGGTGGTTGGGCCATTTCTTTCGTCTGTTTCCTTGCGCTACCTCGCAAACGCAGGAGACAGCGAAAAAAAAAAAAAAAAAAAAAGTATGAATTATGTAAAGTGTATATATGTATATGTCTGTGTGTGTATATATATGTATACGTTGAGAAGTATAGGTATGTATATGTGCATGTTTTGGACATGTATGTATATACATATGGATGTGGGTGGGTTGGGCCATTCTTTAGTCTCTTTCCTTGCGCTACTTCACTAACGCTGGGAGACAGCGACAAAGTTATAATAAAATATCAAAATAATACATTTTTTATTTTATCATTATTATTATACTCCGTCGCTGTCTCCCCGTCAGCAAGGTAGCACAAGGAAACAAACGAAAGAATGGCCCAACCCACCCCCATACACTTGCATATGCATACACGTCCACACACACACATATACATAAATATACACATCAACGTATACATATAATTACACACACACAGACATATACATATATACACATGTACAAATCATACTGTCTGCCTTTTAATTCATTCCATCGCCCCCACCCCCCCTTCCATGAAATAACAACCCCCTCCTTCCTTCCCTGTGCGCGTGGTTTTTTTAGCGCTAAAAGACAAAAAGGCCAAATTCTTCACTCAGTTCTAGCGGTCATGTAACATTGCATCGAAAACCACAGCTCCCTTTCCACATCCAGGCGCCAAGAATTTCCCAGGGGTTTACCTAGAAGCTTCACATCCCCTGGTTCAACCCCATTGACGCACATTGACCCGGGTATACACATCATTCCAATTCACTCAATTTCCTTACAGCCTTTCACCTCCTGCATGTCAGCCTCGATCACTCAAAATTTTTTTCACTCCATCTTTCCCTTTCCAATTGGGGCTCCCAATTTTCCTCGTTCCCTCCACTCTGACAAAATATCCTCTCTGTCAATCTTTTCCTCTCTCATTTTCTCCATGTGCCCAAAACCCATTCAACACCCTTCTGCCTCTCAACCACACTTTTTTTATTACCACACCCTCTCTTCCCCCCCCCTTTAAAATTACTTACTCGATAAAACCCACCTCACACACTTTTTGTCCTAAAACATCCATTTCAGCACTTCCACCCTCCTCCCCCACAACTCATCCAGCCCACCTCAAAACCATATAACATTGTTGGAACCACTTTTCCTTCAAACATACCAATTTTTGCTTCCGAGATATTTGTTCTCGACTTCCACCTTTCTTCAACGCTCCCAGAACTTTCGCCCTCCCCCACCCTATTTTCACTTCCGCTTACATGGTTCCATCCGCGGGCCAAAAATCCACTCCCAGATATCAAAAACACTTTACTTCCTCCAGTTTCTCTCATTTTTTTTTTTTTTTTTTTTTTTTTTTTTAATTTTGGTCGCTGTCTCCCGGTTGCGGGGTAGCAAGGGAAACAGACGAAAGAAAAGGGCCCAAAAACCCCCCCATACACATGTACATAACACTTTTCCACACACGAAAATTATACATCCCTTACACACTTTCCATGGTTTCCCCCCGGGAGCTTCACATCCCTTGATTCACCCCATGCAAGCACGTCAACCCCTGTAATACCACATCGGCTCCAATTCCTTTTATCCTTCCCCCTCCTTTCACCCCCCTGCATGTTCAGGCCCCGATCACACAAAATCTTTTTCACTCCATCTTTCCACCTCCTTTTTGGGTCTCCCCCCTTCCCCTCGTTCCCTCCCCCTCCGCCCACATATATCCTCTTGGTCAATCTTTCCTCACTCATTCTCCCATGTGCCCCCCAAAATTTCAAAACCCCCTCTTTTTGCTCTCTCAACCACGCTCTTTTTTTTCCACCCATCTTTTCTTACCTTACGTTACTTACTCGATAAAACCCAAACCTCACACCACACATTGTCCTCAAACATCTCATTTCCAGCAAACCCAAATCCTCCTGCGCACAACTCTATCCATAGCCCACGCTCGCAACCTTACAACATTTGTTGGAACCACTATTCCTTCAAACATACCCATTTTTGCTTTCCGAGATAATGTTCTCGACTTCCACACATTTTTCAAGGCTCCCAAATTTTCGCCCCCTCCCCCACCCTATGATCCACTTCCGCTTCCATGGTTCCATCCGCTGACAGATCCACTCCCAGATATCTAAAACACTTCACTTCCTCCAGTTTTCTCCATTCAAACTCACCTCCCAATTGACTTGACCCTCAACCCTACTGTACTAATAACTTGCTCTTATTCACATTTACTCTTAACTTTCTTCTTCCACACCTTACCAAATCAGTCACCAGCTTCTGCAGTTTCTCACATGAATCAGCCACCAGCGCTGTATCATCAGCGAACAACAACTGACTCACTTCCCAAGCTCTCTCATCCCCAACAGACTTCATACTTGCCCCTCTTTCCAGGACTCTTGCATTTACCTCCCTAACAACCCATCCATAAAACAAATTAAACAACCATGGAGACATCACACACCACCTGCCGCAAACCTACATTCACTGAGAACCAATCACTTTCCTCTCTTCCTACATGTACACACATTATATATATATATATATATATTATATATATATATATATATATATATATATATATATCTCGTTTTTTTTTTTTTTCCCAAAAGAAGGACAGAGAATTGGGCCAGGTGAGGGTATTCCCTCAAAGGCCCAGTCCTCTGTTCTTAACGCTACCTCGCTAATGTGGGAAATGGCGAACAGTTTCAAAGAAAGAAAGAAAGATATATTATATATTTTTTTTTTAATTTTCCAAAAGAGGAACAGAGAAGAGGGCCAGGTGAGGATATTCCCTCAAAGGCCCAGTCCTCTGTTCTTAACGCTACCTCGCTAATTGCGGGAAAAAAGCGAATAGTATGAAAAAAAAAAAAAAAATATATATATATTTTTTATTATTTTTTTTTATTATACTTTGTCGCTGTCTCCCGCGTTTGCGAGGTAGCGCAAGAAACCAGACGAAAGAAATGGCCCAACCCACCCCCATACACATGTATATACATACGTCCACACACGCAAATATACATACCTACACAGCTTTCCATGGTTTACCCCAGACGCTTCACATGCCTGATTTCAATCCACTGACAGCTCGTCAACCCGTATACCACATCGATCCAATTCACTCTATTCCTTGCCCTCCTTTCACCCTCCTGCATGTTCAGGCCCCAATCACACAAAATCTTTTTCACTCCATCTTTCCACCTCCAATTTGGTCTCCCACTTCTTGTTCCCTCCACCTCCACACATATATCCTCTTGGTCAATCTTTCCTCACTCATTCTCCCATGTGCCCAAACCATTTCAAAACACCCTCTTCTGCTCTCTCAACCACGCTCTTTTATTTCCACACATCTCATACCCTTAAGTTACTTACTCGATCAAACCACCTCACACCACACATTGTCCTCAAACATCTCATTTCCAGCACATCCATCCTCCTGCGCACAACTCATCCATCTAGCCCACGCCTCCCACCATACAACATTGTTGGAACCACTATCCTTCAAACATAACCCATTTTTGCTTTCCGAGATAATGTTCTCAACTTCCACACATTCTTCAAGGCTCCCAGGTTTTCGCCCCTCCCCCACCCTATGGATCCACTTCCGCTTCCATGGTTCCATCCGCTGCCAGATCCACTCCCAGATATCTAAAACACTTTACTTCCTCCAGTTTTTCTCCATTCAAACTTACCTCCCAATTGACTTGACCCTCAACCCTACTGTACCTAATAACCTTGCTCTTATTCCATTTACTCTTAACTTTCTTCTTTCACACACTTTACCAAACTCAATCACCAGCTTCTGCAGTTTCTCACATGAATCAGCCACCAGCGCTGTATCATCAGCGAACAACAACTGACTCACTTCCCAAGCTCTCTCATCCCCAACAGACTTCATACTTGCCCCTCTTTCCAAAACTCTTGCATTTACCTCCCTAACAACCCAATCCATAAACAAATTAAACAACCATGGAGACATCACACACCCCTGCCGCAAACCTACATTCACTGAGAACCAATCACTTTCCTCTCTTCCTACACGTACACATGCCTTACATCCTCGATAAAACCTTTTCACTGCTTCTAACAACTTGCCACCCACACCATATATTCTTAATACCTTCCACAGAGCATCTCTATCAACTCTATCATATGCCTTCTCCAGATCCATCAATGCTACATACAAATCCATTTGCTTTTCTAAGTATTTCTCACATACATTCTTCAAAACAAACAACACTGATCCACACATCCTCTACCACTTCTGAAACCACACTGCTCTTCCCCAATCTGATGCTCTGTACATGCCTTCACCCTCTCAATCAATACCCTCCATATAATTTACCAGAATACTCAACATACTTATACCTCTGTAATTTGAGCACTCACTCTTATCCCCTTTGCCTTTGTACAATGGCACTATGCACGCATTTCCGCCAATCCTCAGGCACCTCGCCATGAGTCATACATACATTAAATAACCTTACCAACCAGTCAATAATACAGTCACCCCCTTTTTTAATAAATTCCACTGCAATACCATCCAAACCTGCTGCCTTGCCGGCTTTCATCTTCCGCAAAGCTTTTACTACCTCTTCTCTGTTTACCAAATCATTTTCCCTAACCCTCTCATTTGCACACCACCTCGACCAAAACACCCTATATCTGCCACTCTATCATCAAACACATTCAACAAACCTTCAAAATACTCACTCCATCCCCTTCTCACATCACCACTACTTGTTATCACCTCCCCATTTGCGCCCTTCACTGAAGTTCCCATTTGCTCCCTTGTCTTACGCACTTTATTTACCTCCTTCCAGAACATCTTTTTATTCTCCCTTAAATTTAATGATACTCTCTCACCCCAACTATCATTTGCCCTCTTTTCACCTCCTGCACTTTTCTCTTGACCTCTGCCTCTTTCTTTTATACATCTCCCACTCAATTGCATTTTTTCCCTGCAAAAATCGTCCAAATGCCTCTCTCTTTTTCTTTCACTAATAATCTTACTTCTTCATCCCACCACTCACTACCCTTTCTAATCAGCCCCACTCCCACTCTTCTCATGCCACAAGCATCTTTTGCGCAATCCATCACTGATTCCCTAAAATACATCCATTCCTCCCCACTCCCCTTACTTCCATTGTTCTCACCTTTTTCCATTCTGTACTCAGTCTCTCCTGGTACTTCCTCACACAAGTCTCCTTCCCAAGCTCACTACTCTCACCACCCTCTTCACCCCAACATTCACTCTTCTTTTCTGAAAACCCATACAAATCTTCACCTTAGCCTCCACAGATAATGATCAGACATCCCTCCAGTTGCACCTCTCAGCACATTAACATCCAAAGTCTCTCTTTTTCGCACGCCTGTCAATTAACATGTAATCCAATAACGCATTCTGGCCATCTCTACTACTTACATACGTATACTTATGTATATCTCGCTTTTTAAAACCAGGTATTCCCAATCACCAGTCCTTTTTCAGCACATAAATCTACAAGCTTTTCACCATTTCCATTTACAACACTGAACCCCATGTATACCAATTATTCCCTCAACTGCCACATTACTCACCTTTGCATTCAAATCACCATCACTATAACCCGGTCTCGTGCATCAAAACCACTAACACACTCATTCAGCTGCTCCCAAAACACTTGCCTCTCATGATCTTTCTTCTCATGCCCAGGTGCATATGCACCAATAATCACCCATCTCTCTCCATCAACTTTCAGTTTTACCCATATTAATCGAGAATTTACTTTCTTACATTCTATCACATACCCCTAAAACTCCTGTTTCAGGAGTACTGCTACTCTTTCCCTTGCTCTTGTCTCTCTCACTAACCCCTGACTTTACTCCCAAGACATTCCCACACCACTCTTCCCCTTTACCGCTACCTCGCAAACACGGGAGACAGCGACAAAGCAAAAAAAAAAAAAAAAAATTATATATATATATATTATATATATATATATATATATATATATATAATATATATATATATTATATATATTATAAATATATATATATATATATATATATATATATATATATATATATATATTCTTCTTTCTTTTCTTTTTACTATTCCGCCATTTCCCGCATTAGCGAGGTAGCGTTAAGAACAGAGGACTGGGCCTTTGAGAGAATATCCTCACGTGGCCCCTTCTCTGTTCTTCTTTTGGAAAATTAAAAAAAAAATGAGGGGAGGATTTCCACCCCCCGCTCCCATATATATATATATATATTATATATATATATATATATATATAAATATATTTATATATATATATATATATTTATATATATATATATATATATATATATATATATATATATAATATATATATATTATCCCTGGGGATAGGGGATTAAGAATACTTCCCACGTATTCCCTGCGTGTCGTAGAGGGCGACTAAAAGGGGAGGGAGCGGGGGCTGGAAATCCTCCCCTCTCGTTTTTTTTTTTTTTAATTTTCCAAAGAAGGAACAGAGGGGGCCAGGTGAGGATATTCCAAAAAAGGCCCAGTCCCTGTTCTTAACGCTACCTCGCTAACGCGGGAAATGGCGAATAGTTTGAGAAGAAAAAAAAAAAAAAAAAAAAAAAATATATATATATATATATATATATATATATGGTGACTGAGTTTGGTAAAGTGTGTGGAAGAAGAAAGTTGAGAGTAAATGTGAATAAGAGCAAGGTTATTAGGTACAGTAGGGGTGAGGGTCAAGTCAATTGGGAGTGAGTTTGAATGGAGAAAAACTGGAGGAAGTGAAGTGTTTTAGATATCTGGGAGTGGAATCTGTCAGCGGATGGAACCATGGAAGCGGAAGTGGATCATAGGGTGGGGGAGGGGGCGAAAATTTTGGGAGCCTTGAAAAATGTGTGGAAGTCGAGAACATTTATCTCGGAAAGCAAAAATGGGTATGTTTGAGGGAATAGTGGTTCCAACAATGTTGTATGGTTGCGAGGCGTGGGCTATGGATAGAGATGTGCGCAGGAGGATGGATGTGCGGGAAATGAGATGTTTGAGGACAATGTGTGGTGTGAGGTGGTTTGATCGAGTAAGTAACGTAAGGGTAAGAGAGATGTGTGGAAATAAATGAGCGTGGTTGAGAGAGCAGAAGAGGGTGTTTTGAATGGTTTGGGCACATGGAGAGAATGATGAGGAGAGATTGACCAAGAGGATATATGTGTCGGAGGTGGAGGGAACGAGGAGAAAGAGGAGACCAAATTGGAGGTGGAAAGATGGAGTGAAAAAGATTTTGTGTGATCGGGGCCTGAACATGCAGGAGGGTGAAAGGAGGGCAAGAAATAGAGTGAATTGGAGTCATGTCGTATACAGGGGTTGACGTGCTGTCAGTGGATTGAAGCAAGGCATGTGAAGCGTCTGGGGTAAACCATGGAAAGCTGTGTAGGTATGTATATTTGCGTGTGTGGACGTGTGTATGTACATGTGTATGGGGGGGGGGGTTGGGCCATTTCTTTCGTCTGTTTCCTTGCGCTACCTCGCAAACGCGGGAGACAGCGACAAAGTATAAAAAAAAAAAAAAAAAAATATATATATATATATATATATATCCATCTCCCACTCAATTTCATTTTTTCCCTGCAAAAAACGTCCAAATGCCTCTCTCTTCTCTTTCACTAATACTCTTACTTCTTTATCCCACCACTCACTACCCTTTCTAATCAACCCACCTCCCACTCTTCTCATGCCACAAGCATCTTTTGCGCAATCCATCACTGATTCCCTAAATACATCCCATTCCTCCCCCACTCCCCTTACTTCCATTGTTCTCACCTTTTTCCATTCTGTACTCAGTCTCTCCTGGTACTTCCTCACACAAGTCTCCTTCCCAAGCTCACTTACTCTCACCACCCTCTTCACCCCAACATTCACTCTTCTTTTCTGGAAACCCATACAAATCTTCACCTTAGCCTCCACAAGATAATGATCAGACATCCCTCCAGTTGCACCTCTCAGCACATTAACATCCAAAAGTCTCTCTTTCGCGCGCCTGTCAATTAACACCGTAATCCAATAACGCTCTCTGGCCATCTCTCCTACTTACATAAGTATACTTATGTATATCTCGCTTTTTAAACCAGGTATTCCCAATCATCAGTCCTTTTTCAGCACATAAATCTACAAGCTCTTCACCATTTCCATTTACAACACTGAACACCCCATGTATACCAATTATTCCCTCAACTGCCACATTACTCACCTTTGCATTCAAATCACCCAACACTATAACCCGGTCTCGTGCATCAAAACCACTAACACACTCATTCAGCTGCTCCCAAACACTTGCCTCTCATGATCTTTCTTCTCATGCCCAGGTGCATATGCACCAATAATCACCCATCTCTCTCCATCAACTTTCAGTTTTACCCATATTAATCGAGAATTTACTTTCTTACATTCTATCACATACTTCCACAACTCCTGTTTCAGGAGTACTGCTACTCCTTCCCTTGCTCTTGTCCTCTCACTAACCCTGACTTTACTCCCAAGACATTCCCAAACCACTCTTCCCCTTTACCCTTGAGCTTCGTTTCACTCAGAGCCAAAACATCCAGGTTCCTTTCCTAAAACATACTACCTATCTCTCCTTTTTTCACATCTTGGTTACATCCACACACATTTAGGCACCCCAATCTGAGCCTTCAAGGAGGATGAGCACTCCCCGCGTGACTCCTTCTTCTGTTTCCCATTTTAGAAAGTTAAAAAAATACAAGGAGGGGAGGATTTCTGGCCCCCCGCTCCCGTCCCCTCTAGGCGCTTTCTACGACACGCGAGGAATGCGTGGGAAGTATTCTTTCACCCCTATCCCTAGGGATAATATACATATATATATATATACACATACACACACATACACACACACACGCACACATACACACACACACACATACATATATATACATGTGAAAAATGTAAGAAACAATTTAGAAAACTGAAACTTCTAGCTTGAAATGAAATGAAAAAATGAATGTCACATAATGGTATAAAAGAAAGAGACAGGAGGTCAAGAGAAAGGTGCAAGAGGTGAAAAAAAGGGCAAATGAGAGTTGGGGTGAGAGAGTATCATTAAATTTTAGGGAGAATAAAAAGATGTTCTGGAAGGAGGTAAATAAAGTGCGTAAGACAAGGGAGCAAATGGGAACTTCAGTGAAGGGCGCAAATGGGGAGGTGATAACAAGTAGTGGTGATGTGAGAAGGAGATGGAGTGAGTATTTTGAAGGTTTGTTGAATGTGTTTGATGATAGAGTGGCAGATATAGGGTGTTTTGGTCGAGGTGGTGTGCAAAGTGCGAGGGTTAGGGAAAATGATTTGGTAAACAGAGAAGAGGTAGTAAAAGCTTTGCGGAAGATGAAAGCCGGCAAGGCAGCAGGTTTGGATGGTATTGCAGTGGAATTTATTAAAAAAGGGGGTGACTGTATTGTTGATTGGTTGGTAAGGTTATTTAATGTATGTATGACTCATGGTGAGGTGCCTGAGGATTGGCGGAATGCGTGCATAGTGCCATTGTACAAAGGCAAAGGGGATAAGAGTGAGTGCTCAAATTACAGAGGTATAAGTTTGTTGAGTATTCCTGGCAAATTGTATGGGAGGGTATTGATTGAGAGGGTGAAGGCATGTACAGAGCATCAGATTGGGGAAGAGCAGTGTGGTTTCAGAAGTGGTAGAGGATGTGTGGATCAGGTGTTTGTTTTGAAGAATGTATGTGAGAAATACTTAGAAAAGCAAATGGATTTGTATGTAGCATTGATGGATCTGGAGAAGGCATATGATAGAGTTAATAGAGAAACTCTGTGGAAGGTATTAAGAATATATGGTGTGGGAGGCAAGTTGTTAGAAGCAGTGAAAAGTTTTTATCGAGGACGTAAGGCATGTGTACGTGTAGGAAGAGAGGAAAGTGATTGGTTCTTAGTGAATGTAGGTTTGCGGCAGGGGTGTGTGATGTCTCCATGGTTGTTTAATTTGTTTATGGATGGGGTTGTTAGGGAGGTGAATGCAAGAGTTTTGGAAAGAGGGGCAAGGATGAAGTCTGTTGGGGATGAGAGAGCTTGGGAAGTGAGTCAGTTGTTGTTCGCTGATGATACAGCGCTGGTGGCTGATTCATGTGAGAAACTGCAGAAGCTGGTGACTGAGTTTGGTAAAGTGTGTGAAAGAAGAAAGTTAAGAGTAAATGTGAATAAGAGCAAGGTTATTAGGTACAGTAGGGTTGAGGGTCAAGTCAATTGGGGGTGAGTTTGAATGGAGAAAAACTGGAGGAAGTGAAGTGTTTTAGATATCTGGGAGTGGATCTGGCAGCGGATGGAAACATGGAAGCGGAAGTGGATCATAGGGTGGGGGAGAGGGCGAAAATTCTGGGAGCCTTGAAGAATGTGTGGAAGTCGAGAACATTATCTCGGAAAGCAAAAATGGGTATGTTTGAAGGAATAGTGGTTCCAACAATGTTGTATGGTTGCGAGGCGTGGACTATGGATAGAGTTGTGCGCAAGAGGATGGATGTGCTGGAAATGAGATGTTTGAGGACAATGTGTGGTGTGAGGTGGTTTGATCGAGTAAGTAACGTAAGGGTAAGAGAGATGTGTGGAAATAAAAAGAGCGTGGTTGAGAGAGAAGAAGAGGGTGTTTTGAAATGGTTTGGTCACATGGAGAGAATGAGTGAGGAAAGATTGACCAAGAGGATATATGTGTTGGAGGTGGAGGGAACGAGGAGAAGAGGGAGACCAAATTGGAGGTGGAAAGATGGAGTGAAAAAAGATTTTGTGTGATCGGGGCCTGAACATGCAGGAGGGTGAAAGGAGGGCAAGGAATAGAGTGAATTGGATCGATGTGGTATACCGGGGTTGACGTGCTGTCAGTGGACTGAATCAGGGCATGTGAAGCGTCTGGAGTAAACCATGGAAAGCTGTGTAGGTACGTATATTTGCGTGTGTGGACGTATGTATATACATGTGTATGGGGGTGGGTTGGGCCATTTCTTTCGTCTGTTTCCTTGCGCTACGTCGCAAACGCGGGAGCCAGCGACAGAGCAAAAAAAAAAAAAAAAAAAAAAAAAAATATATATATATATATATCCCTGGGGATAGGGGAGAAAGAATACTTCCCACGCATTCCTCACGTGTCGTAGAAGGCAACTAAAGGGGACGGTAGCGGGGGGCTAGAAACCCTCCCCTCCTTGTATATTAACTTTCTAAAAGGGGAAACAGAAGAAGGAATCACGCGGGGAGTGCTCATCCTCCTCGAAGGCTCAGATTGGGGTGTCTAAATGTGTGTGGATGTAACCAAGATGAGAAAAAAGGAGAGATAGGTAGTATGTTTTAGGAAAGGAACCTGGATGTTTTGGCTCTGAGTGAAACGAAGCTCAAGGGTAAAGGGGAAGAGTGGTTTGGGAATGTCCTGGGATTAAAGTCAGGGGTTAGTGAGAGGACAAGAGCAAGGGAAGGAGTGGCACTACTCCTGAAACAGGAGTGGTGGGAGTATGTCATAGAGTGTAAGAAAGTAAACTCTAGATTGATATGGGTAAAAGTGAAAGTTGATAGAGAGAGATGGGTGATTATTGGTGCATATGCACCTGGGCATGAGAAGAAAGATCATGAGAGGCAAGTGTTTTGGGAGCAGCTGAATGAGTGTGTTAGTGGTTTTGATGCACAAGGCCGGGTTATAGTGATGGGTTATAGTGATTTGAATGCAAAGGTGAGTAATGTGGCAGTTGAGGGAATAATTGGTGTACATGGGGTGTTCAGTGTTGTAAATGGAAATGGTGAAGAGCTTGTAGATTTATGTGCTGAAAAAGGACTGGTGATTGGGAATACCTGGTTTAAAAAGAGAGATATACATAAGTATACGTATGTAAGTAGGAGAGATGGCCAGAATGCGTTATTGGATTACATGTTAATTGATAGGCGCGCAAAAGAGAGACTTTTGGATGTTAATATGCTGAGAGGTGCAACTGGAGGGATGTCTGATCATTATCTTGTGGAGGTGAAGGTGAAGATTTGTAGAGGTTTTCAGAAAAGAAGAGAGAATGTTGGGGTGAAGAGAGTGGTGAGAGTAAGTGAGCTTGGGAAGGAGACTTGTGTGAGGAAGTACCAGGAGAGACTGATTACAGAATGGAAAAAGGTGAGAACAAAGGAGGTAAGGGGAGTGGGGGAGGAATGGGATGCATTTAGGGAAGCAGTGATGGCTTGCGCAAAAGATGCTTGTGGCATGAGAAGTGTGGGAGGTGGGCAGATCAGAAAGGGTAGTGAGTGGTGGGATGAAGAAGTAAGATTGTTAGTGAAAAAGAAGACAGAGGCATTTGGACAATTTTTGCAGGGAAATAATGCAAATGACTGGGAGATGTATAAAAGAAAGAGGCAGGAAGTCAAGAGAAAAGTGCAAGAGGTGAAAAAGAGGGCAAATGATAGTTGGGGTGAGAGAGTATCATTAAATTTTAGGGAGGGGGAGGGGGGGTTGTTATTTCATGTGTGGCAAGGTGGCGATGGGAATCAATAAAGGCAGACAGTATGAATTATGTACATGTGTATATATGTATATGTCTGTGTGTATATAAATGTATATGTTGAGATGTATAGGTATGTTTATTTGCGTGTGTGGCCGTGTATGTATACACATGTGTTTGTGGGTGGGTTGGGCCATCCTTTCGTCTGTTTCCTTGCGCTACCTCGCTAACGCAGGAGACAGCGACAAAGCAAAATAAATAAATAAATAAATAAAAAGATGTGGTTGAGAGAGCAGAAGAGGGTGTTTTGAAGTGGTTTGGGCACATGGAGAGAATGAGTGAGGAAAGATTGACCAAGAGGATATATGTGTCGGAGGTGGAGGGAACGAGGAGAAGAGGGAGACCAAATTGGAGGTGGAAAGATGGAGTGAAAAAGATTTTGTGTGATCGGGGCCTGAACATGCAGGAGGGTGAAAGGAGGGCAAGGAATAGAGTGAATTGGAGCAATGTGGTATACCGGGGTTGACGTGCTGTCAGTGGATTGAATCAAGGCATGTGAAGCGTCTGGGGTAAACCATGGAAAGCTGTGTAGGTATGTATATTTGCGTGTGTGGACGTATGTATATACATGTGTATGGGGGGGGCATTTCTTTCGTCTGTTTCCTTGCGCTACCTCGCAAACGCGGGAGACAGCGACAAAGTATAATAATAAAAAAAAATATATAATATATATTTATATTATATTTATATATATATATATTAGGTACAGTAGGGTTGAGGGTCAAGTCAATTGGGAGGTGAGTTTGAATGGAGAAAAACTGGAGGAAGTGAAGTGTTTCAGATATCTGGGAGTGGATCTGGCAGCGGATGGAACCATGGAAGCGGAAGTGGATCATAGGGTGGGGGAGGGGGCGAAAATTCTGGGAGCCTTGAAGAATGTGTGGAAGTCGAGAACATTATCGCGGAAAGCAAAAATGGGTATGTTTGAAGGAATAGTGGTTCCAACAGTGTGTATGGTTGCAAGGCGTGGGCTATGTATAGAGTTGTGCGCAGGAGGATGGATGTGCTGGAAATGAGATGTTTGAGGACAATGTGTGGTGTGAGGTGGCTTGATCGAGTAAGTAACGTAAGGGTAAGAGAGATGTGTGGAAATAAAAAGAGCGTGGTTGAGAGAGCAGAAGAGGGTGTTTTGAAATGGTTTGGGCACATGGAGAGAATGAGTGAGGAAAGATTGACCAAGAGGATATATGTGTCGGAGGTGGAGGGAACGAGGAGAAGAGGGAGACCAAATTGGAGGTGGAAAGATGGAGTGAAAAAGATTTTGTGTGATCGGGGCCTGAACATGCAGGAGGGTGAAAGGAGGGCAAGGAATAGAGTGAATTGGAGCGATGTGGTATACCGGGGTTGACGTGCTGTCAGTGGATTGAATCAGGGCATGTGAAGCGTCTGGGGTAAACCATGGAAAGCTGTGTAGGTGTGTATATTTGCGTGTGTGAACGTATGTATATACATGTGTATGGGGGTGGGTTGGGCCATTTCTTTCGTCTGTTTCCTTGCGCTACCTTGCAAACGCGGGAGACAGCGGCAAAAAAAAAAAAAAAAAAAAAAAAAAAAAAAAAAAAAAGATGTTTTGGAAGGAGGTAAATAAAGTGCATAAGAGAAGGGAACAAATGGGAACTTTAGTGAAGGGGGCTAATGGGGAGGTGATAACAAGTAGTGGTGATGTGAGGAGGTGCAGTGAGTATTTTGAAGTTTTGTTGGATGTGTTTGATGGTAGAGTGGCAGATATAGGGTGTTTTGGTCGAGGTGGTGTGCAAAGTGAGAGGGTTAGGGAAAATAATTTGGTAAACAGACAAGAGGTACTAAAAGCTTTGTGGAAGATGAAAGCTGGCAAGGCAGAGAGTTTGGATGGTACTGCAGTGGAATCTATGAAAAAGGGGGGTGACTGTGTTGTTGACTGGTTGGTAAGGTTATTTAATGTATGTATGATTCATGGTGAGGTGCCTGAGGAGGAAGAGCAGTGTGGTGTCAGAAGTGGTAGAGGATGTGTGGATCAGGTGTTCGCTTTGAGGCATGTATGTGAAAAATACTTAGAAAAGCAAATGGATTTATGGATCTGAAGAAGGCATATGATAGAGGTGATAGAGATGCTCTGTGGAAGGTATTAAGAATATATGGTGTGGGAGGCAAGTTGTCAGAGGCAATGAAAAGTTTTTATCTAGGATGTAAGGCATGTGTACGTGTAAGAAGAGAGGAAAGTGATTGGTTCTCAGTGAATGTAGGTTTGCGGCAAGGGTGTGTGATGTCTCCATGGTTGTTTAATTTGTTTATGGATGGGGTTGTTAGGGAGGTGAATGCAAGAGTTTTGGAAAGAGTGGCAAGTATGCAGTCTGTTGTGGATGAGAGAGCTTGGGAAGTTAGTCAGTTGTTGTTCGCTGATGATACAGCGCTGGTGGCTGATTCATGTGAGAAACTGCAGAAGCTGGTGACTGAGTTTGGTAAAGTGTGTGAAAGAAGAAAGTTGAGAGTAAATGTGAATAAGAGCAAGGTTATTAAGTATAGAAGGGTTGAGGGTCAAGTGAATTGGGAGGTAAGTTTGAATGGAGAAAAACTGGAGGAAGTGAAGTGTTTTAGATATCTGGGAGTGGATTTGGCAGCGGATGGAACCATGGAAGCAGAGGTGAATCATAGGGTGGGGGAGGGGGCGAAAATTCTGGGAGCCTTGAAGAATGTGTGGAAGTCGAAGAATGTGTGGAAGTCGAGAACATTATCTCAGAAAGCAAAAATGGGTATGTTTGAAGGAATAGTGGTTCCAACAATGTTGTATGGTTGCGAGGCGTGGGCTATGGATAGAGAGAGCAGAAGAGGGTGTTTTGAAATGGTTTGGTTACATGGAGAGAATGAGTGAGGAAAGATTGACCAAGAGGATATATGTGTCAGAGGTGGAGGGAACGAAGAGAGGTGGGAGACGAAATTGAAGGTGGAAAGATGGAGTGAAAAAGATTTTGGGTGATCGGGGCCTGAACATGCAGGAGGGTGAAAGGTGTGCAAGGAATAGAGTGAATTGGAACAATGTGGTATACCGGGGTCAACGTGCTATCAATGGATTGAACCAGGGCATGTGAAGCGTCTGGGTTAAACCATGGAAAGTTCTGTGGGGCCTGGATGTGGAAAGGGAGCTGTGGTTTCGGTGCATTATTACATGACAGCTAGAGACTGGGTGTGAACGAATGTGGCCTTTGTTGTCTTTTCCTAGCACTACCTCGCACACGAGGGGGGAGGGGGTTGTTATTTCATGTGTGGCGAGGTGGCGATGGGAAGGAATAAAGGCAGACAGTATGAATTAAGTACATGTGTATATATGTATATGTCTCTGTGTGTGTGTATATATATGTATACGTTGAGATGTATAGGTGTGTATATATGCGTGTGTGGGCATGTATGTATATACATGTGTATGTGGGTGGGTTGGGCCATTCTTTCGTCTGTTTCCTTGCTCTACCTCACTAATGCGGGAGACAGCGACAAAGCAAAATAAATGAATAAATATATATATATTTATTTCCTTATTATGCTTTGTCGCTGTCTCCTGCGTTAGCTAGGTAGCACAAGGAAAGAGATGAAAGAATGGCCCAACCCACCCACATACACATGTATATACTACACATCGACATTCACACATATACATACCTAAACATTTCAGCGTATACATATATATACATTTATATCTATTCATTTATCATACTTTGTCACTGTCTCCCCGTTAGCGAAGTAGTGCAAATAAACAGACAAAAGAATAGCCCAACCCACCCACATACACATGTATATACATACATGTCCACACATGCACAAATCATATATATACGTACACAGACACATACACATGTACATAATTCATACTTGCTGCCCTTATTCATTCCCGTCGCCACCCCGCCACATATGAAAGAAAATGACAACCCCCTCCCCCTGCATGCGCGCCAGGTAGCGCTAGGAAAAGACAACAAATACATACGCATACATATACATATATACATAATTCATACTTGCTGCCTTTATTCATTCCCGTGTCCACCCCACCACATATAAAATGACAACCCCCTCCCCCACATGCGCACAAGGTAGCGCTAGCCACATTCATTCACACTCAGTCTCTAGCTGTCGTGTGTAATGCACTCAAACCACAGCCCCCTTTCCACATCCAGGCCCACACAACTTTCCATGGTTTATCCCAGATGCTTCACATGCCTTGGTTCAATCCAATGACAGCACGTCAACCCCAGTATACAACATCATTCTAATTCACTATATTCCTTGCATGCCTTTCACCCTCCTGCATGTTAAGGCCCAGATTGCTCAAAATCTGTTTCACTCCATCCTTCCACCTCCAATTTGGTCTCCCACTTCTCCTCGTTCCCTCCATCTCTGAAACATATATCCTCTTTGTCAATCTTTCTTCACTCATTCTCCCCATGTGACCAAACCATTTCAATACACCCTCTTCTGCTCTCTCAACCAAACTTTTTATTACCACACATCTCCCTTACCCTTTCATTTCTTACTCGATCAAACAACCTCACACCACATATTGTCCTCAAACATCTCATTTCCAACACATCCACCCTCCTCCGCACAACTCTATCCATAGCCCACGCCTCGCATCCATCTAACATTGTTGGAACCACTATTCCTTCAAACATACCCATTTTTGCTTTTTGAGATAATGTTCTTGCCTTCCACACATTCTTCAATGCTCCCAGAACTTTCGCCCCCTCCCCAACCTGTGACACACTTCCGCTTCCATGGTTCCATCCGCTGCCAAATCCACTCCCAGATATCTAAAACACTTCACTTCCTCCAGTTTTTCTCCATTCAAACTTACCTCCCAATTGACTTGTCCCCCAACCCTACTGTACCTAATAACCTTGCTCTTATTCATATTTACTCTCAGCTTTCTCCTTTCACACACTTTACCAAATTCAGTCACCAGCTTCTGCAGTTCCACATCCGAATCATCCACCAGCACTATATCATCAGAGAACAACAACTGACTCACTTCCCAAGCTCTCTCATCCACAACAGACTGCATACTTGCCCCTCTCTCCAAAACTCTTCATTCATCTCCTAACCACCCCATCCTTAAACAAATTAAACAACCATGGAGGCATCAAGCAAACCTGCCACAACCTGACATTCACTGAGAACCAGTCTCTTTCCTCTCATCCTACTCGTACACATGCCATACATCTTCAATAAAAACTTTTCACTGCTTCTAGCAACTTGCCTCCCATACCATATACTCTTAATAACTTCCACAAAGCATGTCTATCAACTCTATCATATGCCTTCTCCAGATCAATAATTGCTACATACAAATCCATTTGTTTTTCTAAGTATTTCTAAGTATTTCTCCCATACATTCTTCAAAGTAAATGCCTGATCTACACATCCTCTACCACTTCTGAAACCATACTGCTCTTTCCCAATCTGATGCTCTGTACATGCCTTCACCCTCTCAATCAACATCCTCCCATATAATTTCCCAGGAATACTCAACAAACATATACCTCAGTAATTTGAACACTGACCTTTATCCCCTTTGCCTTTGTACAATGGCACTATGCATGCATTTCGGCAACCTCAGGTACTTCACCATGAGCCATACATACATTGAATATCCTCACCAACCAGTCAACAATACAGTCACCCCATTTTTTTAATATATTCCATATATATAAATAAGAGCAAGGTTATTAGGTACAGTAGGGTTGAGGGACAAGTCAATTGGGAGGTAAGTTTGAATGGAGAAAAATTGGAGGAAGTGAAGTGTTTTAGATATCTGGAAGTGGATTTGGCAGCGGATGTAACTATGGAAGCGGAAGTGAATCATACGGTGGGGGAGGGGGGCGAAAGTTCTGGGAGAATTGAAGACTGTGTGGAAGTCGAGAACATTATCTCAGAAAGCAAAAATGGGTACATTTGAAGGAATAGTGGTTTCAACAATGTTGTATGGCTGCGAGGCATGGGCTATGGATAGAGTTGTGCGCAGGAGGGTGGATGAGCTGGAAATGAGATGTTTGAGGAAAATATGTGGTGTGAGGTGGTTTGATCGAGTAAGTAATGTAAGGGTAAGAACTTTCCATGGTTTACCCCAGACGCTTCACATGCCCTGATTCAATCCATTGACAGCACGTCGACCCAGGTATACCACATCGATCCAATTCACTCTATTCCTTGCCTGCCTTTCACCCTCCAGCATGTTCAGGCCCCAATCACTCAAAATCTTTTTCACTCCATCTTTCGTCTCCCACTTCTCCTCATTCCCTCCACCTCTGACACATATATCCTCTTGGTCAATCTTTCCTCACCCATTCTCTCCATGTGCCCAAACCATTTCAAAACACCCTCTTCTGCTCTCTCAACCATGCTCTTTTTATTTCCACACATCTCTCTTACCCTTACATTACTTACTCGATCAAACCACCTCACACCACACATTGTCCTCAAACATCTCATTTCCAGCACATCCATCCTCCTGCGCACAACTCTATCCATAGCCCACGCCTCGCAACCATACAACATTGTTGGAACCACTATTCCTTCAAACATACCCATTTTTGCTTTCCGAGATAATGTTCTCGACTTCCACACATTCTTCAAGGCTCCCACGATTTTCGCCCCCTCCCCACCCTATGATTCACTTCCGCTTCCATGGTTCCATCCGCTGCCAAATCCACTCCCACATATCTAAAACACTTTACTTCCTCCAGTTTTTCTCCATTCAAACTTACCTCCCAATTGACTTGACCCTCAACCCTACTGTACCTAATAACCTTGCTCTTATTCACATTTACTCTTAATTTTCTTCTTCCACACACTTTACCAAACTCAGTCACCAGCTTCTGCAGTTTCTCACATGAATCAGCCACCAGCGCTGTATCATCAGCGAACAACAACTGACTCACTTCCCAAGCTCTCTCATCCCCAACAGATTTCATACTTGCCCCTCTTTCAAAAACTCTTGCATTCACCTCCCTAACAACCCCATCCATAAACAAATTAAACAACCATGGAGACATCACACACCCCTGCCGCAAACCTACATTCAGTGAGAAACAATCACTTTCCTCTCTTCCTACACGTACACGTGCCTTACATCCTCGATAAAAAATTTTCACTGCTTCTAACAACTTGCCTCCCACACCATATATTCTTAATACCTCACACAGAGCATCTCTATCAACTCTATCATATGACTTCTCTAGACCCGTAAATGGTACATACAAATCCATTTGCTTTTCTAAGTATTTCTCACATACATTCTTCAAAGCAAACACCTGATCCATATATCCTCTACCACTTCTGAAACCACACTGCTCTTCCCCAATCTGATGTTCCGTACATGCCTTCACCCTCTCAATCAATACCTTCCCATATAATTTCCCAGGAATACTCAATAACTTATACCTCTGTAATTTGAGCACTCACTTTTATCCCCTTTGCCTTTGTACAATGGCACTATGCAAACATTCCGCCAATCCTCAGGCACCTCACCATTAGTCATACAAACATTAAATATCCTTACCAACCAGTCAACAATACAGTCCCCCCTTTTTTAACAAATTCCACTGCAATACCATCCATACCTGCTGCCTTGCCAGCTTTCATCTTCTGCAAAGCTTTTACTACCTCCTCTCTGCTTACCAAATCATTTTCCCTAACCCTCTCACTTTGCACACCACCTCGACCAAAACACCCCATATCTGCCATTCTATCATCACACACATTCAACAAACCTTCAAAATACTCGACCCATCTCCTTCTCACATCACCACTACTTGTCATCACCTCCCCACTTGCCCCCTTCACTGAAGTTCCCATTTGTTCCCTTGTCTTATGCACTTTATTTACCTCCTTCCAAAACATCTTTTTATTCTCCCTAAAATTTAATGATACTCTGTCACCCCAACTCTCATTTGTCCTCTTTTTCACCTCCTGCACCTTTCTCTTGACCTCCTGCCTCTTTCTTTTATACATCTCCCACTCAATTGCATTATTTCCCTACAAAAATCCTCCAAATGCGTCTCTCTTCTCTTTCACTAATAATCTTACTTCTTCATCCCACCACTCACTACCCTTTCTAATCTGCCCACCTCACATGCTTCTCATGCCACAAGCATCTTTTGCGCAGGCCATCACTGTTTCCCTAAATACATCCCATTCCTCCCCCACTCCCTTTACGTCTTTTGTTCTCACCTTTTTCCATTCTGTACTCAGTCTCTCCTGGTACTTCCTCACACAAGTCTCCTTCCCAAGTTCACTTACTCTCACCACTCTGTTCACCCCAACATTCTCTCTTCGTTTCTGAAAACCTCTACAAATCTTCACCTTCGCCTCCACAATATAATGGTTGCGAGGCGTGGGCTATAGATAGAGTTGTGCGTAGGAGGGTAAGAGAAATGTGTGGTAATAAAAAGAGTGTGGTTGAGAGAGCAGAAGAGGGTGTATTGAAATGGTTTGGTCACATGAAGAGAATGAGTGAGGATAGATTGACAAAGAGGATATATGTGTCAGAGGTGGAGGGAACGAGGGGAAGTGGGAAACCTAATTGGAGGTGGAAAGATGGAGTGAAAAAGATTTTGAATGATTGGGGCCTGTACATGCAGGAGGGTGAAAGGCGTGCAAGGAATAGAGTGAATTGGAATAATGTGGTATACCGGGGTCGACGTGCTGTCAATGGATTGAACCAGGGCATGTGAAGTGTCTAGGGTAAACCATGGAAAGTTTTGTGGGGCCTGGATGTGGAAAGGGAGCTGTGGTTTCGGTGCATTACACTTGACAGCTAGAGACTGAGTGTGAATGAAACTGGTCTATGTTGTCATTTCCTAACGCTACCTCGCTCGCACGCGGGGGGAAGGGGTTGTCATTTCATATGTGGCGGTGTGGCGATGGGAATGAATAAGGGCAGACAGTATGAATGTGTGGAAATAAAAAGAGCGTGGTTGAGAGAGCAGAAGAGGGTGTTTTGAAATGGTTTGGGCACATGGAGAGAATGAGTGAGGAAAGATTGACCAAGAGGATATATGTGTCGGAGGTGGAGGGAACGAGGAGAAGTGGGAGATCAAATTGGAGGTGGAAAGATGGAGTGAAAAAGATTTTGTGTGATCGGGGCCTGAACATGCAGGAGGGTGAAAGGAGGGCAAGGAATAGAGTGAATTGGATCAATGTGGTATACCGGGGTTGACGTGCTGTCAGTGGATTGAATCAGGGCATGTGAAGCGTCTGGGGTAAACCATGGAAAGCTGTGTAGGTATGTATATTTGCGTGTGTGGACGTATGTATATACATGTGTATGGGGGTGGGTTGGGCCATTTCTTTCGTCTGTTTCCTTGCGCTACCTCGCAAACGCAGGAGACAGCGAAAAAAAAAGAAAAAAAAAGTATGAATTATGTATGTGTATATATGTATATGTCTGTGTGTGTATATATATGTATACGTTGAGAAGTATAGGTATGTATATGTGCATGTGTGGACATGTATGTATATACATATGGATGTGGGTGGGTTGGGCCATTCTTTAGTCTCTTTCCTTGCGCTACTTCACTAACGCGGGAGACAGCGACAAAGTATAATAAAATATCAAAATAATACATTTTTTATTATTATCATTATTATTATACTCCGTCGCTGTCTCCCCCGTCAGCAAGGTAGCACAAGGAAACAAACGAAAGAATGGCCCAACCCACCCACATACACTTGCATATGCATACACGTCCACACACACACATATACATAACTATACACATCAACGTATACATATACATACACACACACAGACATATACATATATACACATGTACATAATTCATACTGTCTGCCCTTATTCATTCCAGTCGCCACCTAGACACACATGAAATATGTGGAAAGGAGGTTACTGTCTTTAAATAAGGGTAATGCATCTAATCTCGAACCGTACATCTTCCTCTGGATTATCCCTATACTTACATCTATTGTATGATGCATCTAATCTCGAACCATACATCTTCCTCTGGATTATCCCTATACCTACACCTATAGTATCAATCTTTTCTCTGATCTAGCCTTCCTCCTTGTGCCTTCTAGAGTATTTAAATATCCAATATATCTTGACCAACATATTCTTTCCCTTATATTGTACATGATGACAGTATCCTAAAAGAGTTTTATCTACATGCTTTTCTTAAGACTTCTTCACACTACATCATTATTCTTCATTTCATCTATCCTCCTCATTTCAGTTATAATGTGCAAATTGTCTAAGTAAATAGATCTTATCTTTTACTTATAATGACCTAGATACACACTGAGTAAAGCAGTCTGAGCAAACTTCTTGCACACACTGCACTTAAATTTTCTACAGTGCCCTATGGTTACAATACATCACCAATTTTCTCCCTTGCATAACTACTATGAAATACAGCTTTCTTGCTACCATCCATCTATAATAAACTTCATTCCCATACATGCAAACACAACAACAACTTCCAATTCTTCACCAAGCAAGCTAGCCTTACAGTATGACTTCCTTTCCTTTTGAAAAACTTGTTCCATTCTGAAAATTTTCTAAATTCCATACCCTGAACCAGGTAACACAAGCCAGGGGTATGGTGATACATGGAGAGATACACAGCACAAAACCAATGATACTATTAAGAATTTTACATATGAAATTACATGATTTTTTCACATACCAGTAATGAAACTAGCATCCATATTTCACATGTAGAGAGTAAAAGAAATATGAATGCAAAAAATCTAATTGCAAAATAATTTTCATAAAGGAGCACAATATCAGATCTTTAACATAGAAAATATTGGGGCAGAAATGCTCATAATAGTTAATACTGAAATAAAAAGTATAATAAGCATCTGTCTTAACAGGCATGAAAACATGAGGAATAAAGAAACAGTCTTTGTAGTACTGCCACTACAAAATCATGAAAAATGGGCAGATATTCAGATAAGCAGATGGGTAGGCCTATAAATATATGGGTATACACAAAGAGGGGGTATCTTGATGGCACTAATATGTCACCCAGTCTAATAAAACAAAATGGTCATATGAATCATGAAGATAAACAAAAAGAAAAGGCTGTAAAACAGAAGGAATCTCAACAGAGCAAGAACACTTACAAAGATGATTACACAGTAGGTCATGGCCCTCCAGTTCTGGGTAGTCAAACACATCTCTACAGAAAAGCAATCGTGTGCGTCTTGAAGGAACCACAAAGCCACCTAATGCCACGACAATTCGACTACGCATGTATTCCTCTTCCACTCCCTCTAAACGTTTAAGTAGACCACGAATTCGACAGTATTTGTCGAATGCCAGGATGATAATGTGTAAACTATTTGGTTCAACAACATCACCTGTGGAAAAAATAGCCAATTCATAAAATGAAACATATAACTATCTATATCACAATGCTTAAACTTATGTACTATTAACTTATCTACCTGCATAATCAATGACTAATTGCTGGACCATTACATTTAACAAAATCTTGTCACAATGGTGTCACTGCTGATGGTATGACCCTTGCACCTTTTCTTGAAGAGAATCATCACCACAACAAGGGTAGCAGGGCAGCAAGTATACCTTTACTATCCTCCCATTTCCATCTACACAAATTAGGAATCTAAGTTGCTATTACTCTCCTCCAGCAAATCATGTCATCACAGACTATCAGGTCTTGTTAACCTGGCTTTTCCTTATTCTCTCATGCAACTAAGGAAACTGTGCTGGGTATATCTGCCCTTTGCCTACCTGCAAAGTAGGGTTTACAAACCTTTGTTCTGGAAAGTGTATATATGAAAAGCGTTAATGATTATATATGAAGGCTATTACAGCACAGAATCTTAATAAATATGTATATTCTTAGTAAACTAATGTAAAAATATCTATACATCATGCATACCATAAATATTCACCTGTATTCAACACTGGTGGGTGGGCTTTATTTAACATAGTTGGCTGAGATGTAGTTGGGTTACCCATCCTAAAAGCCTGTGTTCCACTGTAAAGCTAAAAACTACAGCAAAGAAGATAAAACAGTGATGCCTATCATAAAATAAATCCATATCAGTTCCCACTACAAGTATTTCATTACATTTCACTTGAATACCTATACTCACCTTTCTTCATTTCCCAATCATCCATCTTCATCTGTCTGTTCATCCTCTCCAGTCAATTTTTGACTGACATCCACAAATGAATCCCAGTAGACTATTCATCAATCTCTCAATCATATCTACTTACATTGCTTCCATGTTCAACTTATTCATTCTTCATCATTTACTCATTTAACCAATCCAACTACTCATTCTCCATTTCACTATTTTGTCAATATGCCTAGCAACACAACTTTCCCTTAATGTCATGTTACCTTCCAAATAGGCCTTTCTATACATCCACCCACCCTTCATTTATTGAAGCCTCCACCAACAATTCACATAGTCCTACCCCTGAGCCTTAAGCTTCCCCTATCTACCAATCCATTAAATGCCACAATGTTAACAATCAGCTTTACAACAACCTAATACCCTCATACCTTCCCAATGACACTCACCATCTAGCCAATCAGCCCACACCATCTATCCAGTCACCACTCACTTATTTCTCATCAACAACACAATCAGTTCTCATCTGTTGTCTACTCATTCTGTCATCCAACTCCATCATCTTCCAACTGTACTCAGCCCTAAACACCCAATTACTCAACCCCTACCAATCACCCTGGACCCTAAACAGTGACCATATTTGTTCTTAACAATTACTTAGTGACCTAAAAGCCCGTTCACAAAGTTCACCATCCATCTACTATCATCGCCTTCCCACTCATCTCCTAATATTACCCTTTGGTACCTAGCAACTAAGCCAAGTGCCCTAGAGGGAAGAGTAAGGGATGACTTGATCACAACCTTTAACTTTTTAAACAATAATGATGATGTACATAGTGAATACTTCTTCAAAAGATGTAGAGATAGGACAACCAGAGGACAAAATATGAAATTACACAGCAAGCTACTTGTTAAAGATGTAAAGAAGTGCTTTTATAGTATAGGACTGGTGGATGAATGGAATATATTGAAAGGATGTAGTAAATGTGGAAAGCATTCAGATGTTTAAAAGGCTGTATGATAATTGAGAATGTTCAAGAGATGAGGCCTCACAAGTGTACCTGTACAGCACAAACAGGAAATTACAACAGGAACAAAAGCTACTGTAACAGAAATATGACAGCTAAGTTATGGGTAAAGGTTGGAGGCTTTAAATTTTCCCACCTTGGAAGACCTGATTACAACCTAAAGTTTTTAAGAGCAACAACATGGACAGTTCTTCAAGAGATGTAGGGATAAAGCAACCAGGACATAACACAAAATTAAGTAATAAGCTTATCAAAAAGGATGTAAAGAACTTCTTCTTTAGTATGAGAGTGGTTGAAGAGCAGAATGGAATGACTGGGGACATGGTTTATGCAGACAGAATATATAAATCTGAGAGGTTGTATGACAGTGGAGAATGTTCAAGAGATAGGGCCCCATGAGCATAAACTCCCTCCCTGTACTGTTCAAGTAAGTAACTACAACTTATCCACTCAACTCTACCTTCATGCAAAAGCTCAGCCTCCATCAAATCACTGACTCAGCTTCAACCTCGAATTCCCTGCTGAGTTCTCACCAAAATAATGCCTAACATCCAATCATATCAATCACAACATATAATGCTCACCTCCCACACTTAATCTCCTCCCACCACTTCCCACTTCGCACCGCTAACTATCGTCATCATTCACCAAATTCCTCCATCAAACCCATTCAGCAGTCACCCATCCATCCACTATGCAATTAATATCTAGTCACTCATCCTCAAGCATAAACTCGTTCATCTATTTCAAACAATTCTTTAAGGCTCTAGCATTTGTCCTAACCACTCAGCCATAAGTCTCCTGATGAACAACCCATTCAATGACTAAATAACCAAACTGCAACTGCAATACATTCCCCATTTCCCACGCTAGTGAGGTAGCGTTAAGAACAGATGACTGAGCTTTAGAGGGAATATCCTTACTTGGCCCCCTTCTCTGTTCCTTCTTTTGGAAAACTAAAAAATGAGAGGGGGAGGATTTCCAGCCCCCTGCTCCCTCCCCTTTTAGTCACCTTCTATGACACGCAGGGAATACACGGGAAGTATTCTTTCTCCCCTATCCCCAGGGAGAGACTGAGTACAGAATGGAAAAAGGTGAGAACAAAGGACATAAGGGGAGTGGGGGAGGAATGGGATGTATTTAGGGAAGCAGTGATGGCTTGCGCAAAAGATGCTTGTGGCATGAGAAGCGTGGGAGTTGGGCAGATTAGAAAGGGCAGTGAGTGGTGGGATGAAGAAGTAAGATTATTAGTGAAAGAGAAAAGAGAGGCATTTGGACGATTTTTGTGGGGAAATAATGCAGATGACTGGGAGATGTATATCAGAAAGAGGCAGGAGGTCAAGAGAAAGGTGCAAGAGGTGAAAAAGAGGGCAAATGAGAGTTGGGGTGAGAGAGAATCATTAAATTTTAAAGACTAAAAAGATGTTTTGGAAGGAGATGAAAAAAGTGCATAAGACAAGGGAACAAATGGGAACATCAGTGAAGGGGGTTAATGGGGAGGTGATAACAAGTAGTTGTGATGTGAGAAAGAGATGGAGTGAGTATTTTGAAGGTTTGTTGAACGTTTTTAATGATAGATTGACACACATAGGGTGTTTTGATCGAGGTGGTGTGCAAAGTGAGAGGGTTAGGGAGAATGATTTGGTAAACAGAGAGGAGGTAATAAAAGTTTTGTGGAAGATGAAAGCTAGCAAGGCAGCAGGTTTGGATGGTATTGTTGTGGAATTTATTAAAAAAGGGGGTGACTGTGTTGTTGACTGGTTGGTAAGGTTATTCAATGAGTATGTATGTTTCATGGTGACGTGCCTGAGGATTGGCAGAATGCTTGCATAGTGCCATTGTACAAAGGGAAAGGAGATAAAGGTGAGTGCTCAAATTACAGAGGTATAAGTTTGTTGAGTATTCCTGGGAAATTATATGGGAGGGTATTGATTGAGAGGGTGAAGGCACGTACAGAGCATCAGATTGGGGAAGAGCAGTGTGGTTTTAGAAGTGGTAGAGGAGGTATGAATCAGGTGTTTGCTTTGAAGAATGTATGTGAGAAATACTTAGAAAAGCAAATGGATTTGTATGTAGCATTTATGGATCTGGAGAAGGCATATGATAAGAGTTGATAGAGATGCTCTATGGAAGGTATTAAGAATATATGGTGTGGGAGGCAAGTTGTTAGAGGCAGTGAAAAGTTTTTATCGAGGATGTAAGGCATGTGTACGAGTAGGAAGAGAGGAAAGTGATTGGTTCTCAGTGAATGTCAGTTTGTTGCAGGGATGTGTGATGTCTCCATGGATGTGTAATTTGTTTATGGATGGGGTTGTTAGGGAGGTGAATCCAAGGGTTTTGGAAAGAGGGGCAAGTATGCAGTCTGTTGTGGATGAGAGAGCTTGGGAAGTGAGTCAGTTGTTATTCGCTGATGATACAGCACTGGTGGCTGATTTAGGTGAGAAACTGCAGAAGCTGGGGAATGAGTTTATCAAAGTGTGTGAAAGAAGAAAGCTGAGAGCAAATGTGAATAAGAGCAAGGTCATTAGGTACAGTAGGGTTGAGGGGCAAGTCAATTGGGAGGTAAGTTTGAATGGAGAAAAACTACCTCACACAAGCTCACTTACTCTCACCAATCTATTCACCCCAACATTCTCTCTTCTTTTCTGAAAACCTCTTCATATCTTCACCTTCACCTCCACAAAATAATGATCAGATATCCCTCCAGTTGCACCTCTCAGCACATTAACATCCAATAGTCTCTCTTTCACGCGCCTATCAATTAACAGGGAATCCAGTAATGCTCTCTGGCCATCTCTCCTACTTACATACGTATACTTTTGTATATCTCTCTTTTTAAACCAAGTATTTCCCATCACCAGTCCTTTTTCAGCACAAAAATCTACAAGCTCCTCACCATTCCCATTTACAACACTCAACACCCCATGTACACCAATTGTACCCTCAGCTGCCACATTTACTCACCTTTGCATTCAAATCACCAATCACTATAACCCGGTCTCATGCATCAAAGCTGCTAACACATTCTCTCAGCTGTTCCTAAAACACTTGCCTTTCATGATCTTTCTTTTCATTACCAGGTGCATATGCACCAATAATCACCCATCTCTCTCCATCCACTTACATCCCAGATAAAAACTTTTTACTGCTTCTAACAACGTGCCTCTCACACCATATATTCTTAATACCTTCCACAGAGCATCTCCATCAACTCTAACATATGACTTCTCCAGATCCATAAATGCTACATACAAATCCATTTGCTTTTCTAAGTATTTCTCACATACATTCTTCAAAGCAAACACCTGATCCACACATCCTCTACCACTTCCGAAACCACACTGCTCTTCCCCAATCTGATGCTCTGTACGTGCCTTCACCCTCTCAATCTATACCCTCCCATATTATTTCCCAGGAATACTCAATAAACTTTTTTTTTTTTATTATTATTATACTTTGTCGCTGTCTCCCGCGTTTGCGAGGTAGCGCAAGGAAACAGACGAAAGAAATGGCCCAACCCCCCCCCCCATACACATGTATATACATACGTCCACACACGCAAATATACATACCTGCACAGCTTTCCATGGTTTACCCCAGACGCTTCACATGCCCTGATTCAATCCACTGACAGCACGTCAACCCCGGTATACCACATTGCTCCAATGCACTCTATTCCTTGCCCTCCTTTCACCCTCCTGCATGTTCAGGCCCCGATCACACAAAATCTTTTTCACTCCATCTTTCCACCTCCAATTTGGTCTCCCTCTTCTCCTCGTTCCCTCCACCTCCGACACATATATCCTCTTGGTCAATCTTTCCTCACTCATTCTCTCCAAGTGCCCAAACCACTTCAAAACACCCTCTTCTGCTCTCTCAACCACGCTCTTTTTATTTCCACACATCTCTCTTACCCTTACGATACTCACTCGATCAAACCACCTCACACCACACATTGTCCTCAAACATCTCATTTCCAGCACATCCATCCTCCTGCGCACAACTCTATCCATAGCCCACGCCTCGCAACCATACAACATTGTTGGAACCACTATTCCTTCAAACATACCCATTTTTGCTTTCCGAGATAATGTTCTCGACTTCCACACATTCTTCAAGGCCCCAGAATTTTCGCCCCCTCCCCTACCCTATGATCCACTTCCGCTTCCATGGTTCCATCCGCTGCCAGATCCACTCCCAGATATCTAAAACACTTCACTTCCTCCAGTTTTTCTCCATTCAAACTCACCTCCCAATTGACTTGACCCTCAACCCTACTGTACCTAATAACCTTGCTCTTATTCACATTTACTCTTAACTTTCTTCTTCCACACACTTTACCAAACTCAGTCACCAGCTTCTGCAGTTTCTCACATGAATCAGCCACCAGCGCTGTATCATCAGCAAACAACAACTGACTCACTTCCCAAGCTCTCTCATCCCCAACAGACTTCATACTTGCCCCTCTTTCCAAAACTCTTGCATTTACCTCCCTAACAACCCCCATCCATAAACAAATTAAACAACCATGGAGACATCACACACCCCTGCCGCAAATTTGAGCACTCACCTTTATCCCCTTTGCCTTTGTACAATGGCACTATGCAAGCATTCCACCAGTCCTCATGCACCTCACCATGAGTCATACATACATCAAATAACCTTACCAACCAGTCAACAACACAGTCACCCCCTTTTTCAATAAATTCCATTGCAATAATCTAAACCCACTGCCTTGCCGGCTTTCATCTTCCGTAAAGCTTTCACTACTTCTTCTCCATTTGCCAAATCATTCTCCCTAACCCTCTCACTTCACACACCACCTCGACCAAAATACCCTATATCTGCCACTCCATCATCAAACACATTCAACAAACCTTCAAAATACTCACTCCATCTCCTTCTCACATCACCACTACTTGTTATTACCTCCCCATTGGCCCCCTTCACTGATGTTCCCATTTGTTTCCTTGTCTTACACACTTTATTTACCTCCTTCCAAAACCTATTTTCATTCTCCCAACTCTCATTTGCCCTCCTTTTCACCTCTTGCTTCTTTCTCTTGACCTCTTGCCTCTTTCTTTTATACATCTCCCAGTCATTTGCATTATTTCCCTACAAAAATTGTCCAAATGCCTCTCTCTTCTCTTTCACTAATAATCTTCTTCATCCCACCACTCACTACCCTTTCTAATCTGCCCACCTCCCACCTTTCTCATGCCACAGGCATCTTTTGTGCAAGCCATCACTGCTTTCCTAAATACATCCCATTCCTCCCCCATCTCCCCTTACGTCATTTGCTCTCACCTTTTTCCATTCTGCACTCAATCTTTCCTGGTACTACCTCACACAAGCTCACCACTCTCTTCACCCCAACATTCTCTCTTGTTTTCTGAAAACCTCTTCATATCTTCACCTTTGCCTCCACAAGATAATGATCAGACATCCCTCCAGTTGCACCTCTCAGCACATCAACATCCAAAAGTCTCTTTCACATGCCTATCAATTAACACGTAATCCAATAACGCTCTCTGGCCATCTCTCCTACTTACATATGTATACGTATGTATATCTCTCTTTTTAAACCAGGTATTCCTAATCACCAGTCCTTTTTCAGTGCACAAATCTACAAGCTCTTCATCATTTCCAGTTACAACACTGAACACCCCATGTACACCAATTATTCCCTCAACTGCCACATTACTCAATTTTGCATTCAAATTACCCATCCCTATAACCTGGTCTCGTTTCATCAAAACTACCAACACACTCACTCAGCTGCTCCCAAAACACTTGCCTCTCATGACCTTTCTTCTCATGCCCAGGTGCATATGCACCAATAATCACCCATCTATCTCCATCCACTTTCAGTTTACTTTCTTACACTTTATCACATACTCCCACCACTCCTGTTTCAGGAGTAGTGCTACTCCTTCCCTTGCTCTTGTCCTCTCACCAACCCCTAACTTTACTCCCAAGACATTCCCAAACCACTCTTACCCTTTACCCTTGAGCTTCGTTTCACTCAGAGCCAAAACATCCAGGTTCCTTTCCTCAAACATACTACCTATCCTTTTTTCTCAGCTTTGCTACATCCGCACACATTTAGACACCCCAATCTGAGCCTTCGAGGAGGATGAGCACTCCCCATGTGATTCCTGTTTCCCCTTTTAGAAGGTTAAAATACAAGGTGGGGAGGGTTTTTATTCATACATACTCGTCATTTCCCATGTTAGCGAGGTAGCATCAAGAACAGAGAACTGAGCCTAAAGGGAAAATCCTCACTTGGCCCTTTCTCTGTTCCTTCTTTTGGAAAAGTAAAAACTGGAGGTGAGGATTTCCAGCCCGATTCTCCTCACTTTTGGTCACCTTTTACAATATGCAGGGAATAAGTGGGAAGTATTCTTTCTCCCTTATCCCCAGGGATAATAAAAATATACATAAATATATATATATGTTATCCCTGGGGATCGGGGAGAAAGAATACTTCCCACGTATTCCCTGCGTGTCGTAGAAGGCGACTAAAAGGGGAGGGAGCGGGTGGCTGGAAATCCTCCCCTCTCTTGTTTTTTTTAATTTTCCGAAAGAAGGAACAGAGAAGGGGGTCAGGTGAAGATATTCCCTCAAAGGCCCAGTTCTCTGTTCTTAACGCTACCTCGCTAAAACGGGAAATAGCAAAAAGCATGAAAAAAAAAATATATATATATATATATATATATATAATTATATGGGAAGGTATTGATTGAGAGGGTGAAGGCATGTACAGAGCATCAGATTGGGGAAGAGCAGTGCGGTTTCAGAAGTGGTAGAGGATGTGTGGATCAGGTGTTTGCTTTGAAGAATGTATGTGAGAAATACTTAGAAAAGCAAATGGATTTGTATGTAGCATTTATGGATCTGGAGAAGGCATATGATAGAGTTGATAGAGATGCTCTGTGGAAGGTATTAAGAATATATGGTGTGGGAGGCAAGTTGTTAGAAGCAGTGAAAAGTTTTTATCGAGGATGTAAGGCATGTGTACGTGTAGGAAGAGAGGAAAGTGATTGGTTCTCAGTGAATGTAGGTTTGCGGCAGGGGTGTGTGATGTCTCCATGGTTGTTTAATTTGTTTATGGATGGGGTTGTTAGGGAGGTAAATGCAAGAGTCCTGGAAAGAGGGGCAAGTATGAAGTCTGTTGGGGATGAGAGAGCTTGGGAAGTGAGTCAGTGTTGTTCGCTGATGATACAGCGCTGGTGGCTGATTCATGTGAGAAACTGCAGAAGCTGGTGACTGAGTTTGGTAAAGTGTGTGGAAGAAGAAAGTTAAGAGTAAATGTGAATAAGAGCAAGGTTATTAGGTACAGTAGGGTTGAGGGTCAAGTCAATTGGGAGGTGAGTTTGAATGGAGAAAAACTGGAGGAAGTGAAGTGTTTTAGATATCTGGGAGTGGATCTGTCAGCGGATGGAACCATGGAAGCGGAAGTGGATCATAGGGTGGGGGAGGGGGCGAAAATTTTGGGAGCCTTGAAAAATGTGTGGAAGTCGAGAACAGTATCTCGGAAAGCAAAAAATGGGTATGTTTGAAGGAATAGTGGTTCCAACAATGTTGTATGGTTGCGAGGCGTGGCCTATGGATAGAGTTGTGCGCAGGAGGATGGATGTGCTGGAAATGAGATGTTTGAGGACAATGTGTGGTGTGAGGTGGTTTGATCGAGTAAGTAACGTAAGGGTAAGAGAGATGTGTGGAAATAAAAAGAGCGTGGTTGAGAGAGCAGAAGAGGGTGTTTTGAAATGGTTTGGTCACATGGAGAGAATGAGTGAGGAAAGATTGACCAGAGGATATATGTGTCGGAGGTGGAGGGAACGAGGAGAAGAGGGAGACCAAATTGGAGGTGGAAAGATGGAGTGAAAAAGATTTTGTGTGATCGGGGCCTGAACATGCAGGAGGGTGTAAGGAGGGCAAGGAATAGAGTGAATTGGAGCGATGTGGTATACAGGGGTTGACGTGCTGTCAGTGGAGTGAATCAGGGCATGTGAAGCGTCTGGGGTAAACCATGGAAGGGTGTGTAGGTATGTATATTTGCGTGTGTGGACGTGTGTATGTACATGTGTATGGGGGGGGGGGGGTTGGGCCATTTCTTTCGTCTGTTTCCTTGCGCTACCTCGCAAACGCGGGAGACAGCGACAAAGTATAAAAAAAAAAAAAAAAAAAAAAAATATATATATATATATATATATGTAAGTTTTTATCGAGGATGTAAGGCATGTGTACGGGTAGGAAGAGAGGAAAGTGATTGGTTCTCAGTGAATGTAGGTTTGCGGCAGGGGTGTGTGATGTCTCCATGGTTGTTTAATTTGTTTATGGATGGGGTTGTTAGGGAGGTAAATGCAAGAGTTTTGGAAAGAGGGGCAAGTATGAAGTCTGTTGGGGATGAGAGAGCTTGGGAAGTGAGTCAGTTGTTGTTCGCTGATGATACAGCGCTGGTGGCTGATTCATGTGAGAAACTGCAGAAGCTGGTGACTGAGTTTGGTAAAGTGTGTGGAAGAAGAAAGTTAAGAGTAAATGTGAATAAGAGCAAGGTTATTAGGTACAGTAGGGTTGAGGGTCAAGTCAATTGGGAGGTGAGTTTGAATGGAGAAAAACTGGAGGAAGTGAAGTGTTTTAGATATCTGGGGGTGGATCTGGCAGCGAATGGAACCATGGAAGCGGAAGTGGATCATAGGGTGGGGGAGGGGGCGAAAATTCTGGGGGCCTTGAAGAATGTGTGGAAGTCGAGAACATTATCTCGGAAAGCAAAAATGGGTATGTTTGAAGGAATAGTGGTTCCAACAATGTTGTATGGTTGCGAGGCGTGGGCTATGGATAGAGTTGTGCGCAGGAGGATGGATGTGCTGGAAATGAGATGTTTGAGGACAATGTGTGGTGTGAGGTGGTTTGATCGAGTGAGTATCGTAAGGGTAAGAGAGATGTGTGGAAATAAAAAGAGCGTGGTTGAGAGAGCAGAAGAGGGTGTTTTGAAGTGGTTTGGGCACATGGAGAGAATGAGTGAGGAAAGATTGACCAAGAGGATATATGTGTCGGAGGTGGAGGGAACGAGGAGAAGAGGGAGACCAAATTGGAGGTGGAAAGATGGAGTGAAAAAGATTTTGTGTGATCGCGGCCTGAACATGCAGGAGGGTGAAAGGAGGGCAAGGAATAGAGTGAATTGGAGCGATGTGGTATACCGGGGTTGACGTGCTGTCAGTGGATTGAATCAAGGCATGTGAAGCGTCTGGGGTAAACCATGGAAAGCTGTGTAGGTATGTATATTTGCGTGTGTGGACGTATGTATATACATGTGTATGAGGGGGGTTGGGCCATTTCTTTCGTCTGTTTCCTTGCGCTACCTCACAAACGCGGGAGACAGCGACAAAGTATAATAAAAAAAATATATGTAATTTTAATTTTTATATTAATTATACTTAACCGTAGTCTTCCACGTCAGCGGGGTAGCACAAGGAAACAGACAAGGAATGGCCCAACCCACCCACATACACATGTATATACCCCACACATGCTCATATACATACATATACATTTCACTGTATACATACATATACATACACAGACATATACATATATGTTTTAGATATCTGGGAGTGGATCTGTCAGCGGATGGAACCATGGAAGCGGAAGTGGATCATAGGGTGGAGGAGGGGGCGAAAATTTTGGGAGCCTTGAAGAATGTGTGGAAGTCGAGAACATTATCCCGGAAAGCAAAAATGGGTATGTTTGAAGGAATAGTGGTTCCAACAATGTTGTATGGTTGCGAGGCGTGGGCTATGGATAGAGTTGTGCGCAGGAGGATGGATGTGCTGGAAATGAGATGTTTGAGGACAATGTGTGGTGTGAGGTGGTTTGATCGAGTAAGTAACGTAAGGGTAAGAGAGATGTGTGGAAATAAAAAGAGCGTGGTTGAGAGAGCAGAAGAGGGTGTTTTGAAATGGTTTGGGCACATGGAGAGAATGAGTGAGGAAAGATTGACCAAGAGGATATATGTGTCGGAGGTGGAGGGAACGAGGAGAAGAGGGAGACCAAATTGGAGGTGGAAAGATGGAGTGAAAAGGATTTTGTGTGATCGGGGCCTGAACATGCAGGAGGGTGAAAGGAGGGCAAGAAATAGAGTGAATTGGAGCGATGTGGTATACAGGGGTTGACGTGCTGTCAGTGGATTGAATCAAGGCATGTGAAGCGTCCGGGGTAAACCATGGAAAGCTGTGTAGGTATGTATATTTGCGTGTGTGGACGTGTGTATGTACATGTGTATGGGGGGGGGGGTTGGGCCATTTCTTTCGTCTGTTTCCTTGCGCTACCTCGCAGACGCGGGAGACAGCGACAAGGTATAAAAAAAAAAAAAAAAAAAAAAAAAACACATGTAGACATTCATACTTGCTGCCTCCATCCATTCCCATCACCATCCTGCCACAAACAAAATAGCATCTCCCAGACAAAAAGGCCATATTCTTTCACTCAGTCTCTACCTATTATGTGTAATGCACCAAAACCACAGCTCCCTTTCCATATCCAGGCCTCTCAGACCTTTCCATGGTTTACCCCAGATGCTTCACATGCCCTGGTTCGACCCACTGACAGCAAGTCAACCCCGGTATACCACATTGTTCCAATTCATTCTATTCCTTGCACGCCTTTCACCCCCCTGTATGTTCAAGCCCCAATCGCTCAAAATCCTTTTCACTCCATCCTTCCACCTCCAATTTGGTCTCCTGCTTCTACTTCTTCCCTTCATCTCTGACACATATATCCACTTTGTCAACCTTTCCTCACTCATTCTCTCCATGTGTCCAAACCTTTTCAACATACCCTATTCTGCTCTCTCAACCACACTCTTTTTATTACCACACATTTCTCTTACCCTTTCATTACTTACTCGATCAAACCACCTCACATCACATATTGTCCTCAAACATTTCATTTCCAATACATCCACTCCCCCTACACACATTTCTATCTACAGCCCATGCCTTGCAACCATATAACATTGTTGGAACCACTATTCCTTCAAACATACTCATTTTTGCTCTCTGAGATAACGTTCTCACCTTCCACACATTCTTCAATGCTCCCAGAACCTTTGCCCCCTCCCCCACCCTGTGACTCACTTCCGCTTCCATGGTTAAATCTGCTGCTAAGTCCACTAGCAGATATCTAAAACACTTCACTTCCTCCAGTTTTTCTCCATTCAAACTTACCTCCCAATTAACTTGTCCGTCAACCCTACTAAACCTAATAAACTTGCTCTTATTCCCATTACCTCTTAGCTTTCTTCTTTCACACACTTTACCAAACTCAGTCACCAGCTTCTGCAGTCTCTCACCCGTATTAGCCACCAGCATTGTATCATAAGCGAACAACAAATGACTCACTTCCCATGCCCTCTCATCCCCCATAGACTGAATAATGCCCCTCTCTCCAAAACTCTTGCATTCCCCTCCCTAACCAGCTCATCCATAAACAAATTAAACAGCCATGGAGACATCAAGCACCCCTGCTGCAAAACGACATTCACTGGGAATCAGTCACTTTCCTCTCTTCCTACTCGTACACGTCTTACATCCTTGGTAAAAACTTTTCACTGCTTCTAGCAACTTACCTCTCACACCATATACTCTTAAAACCTTCCACAAAGCATCTCTATCCACCCTATCATATGCCTTCTCTAGATCCATAAATGCTATGTACATATCCATCTGTTTTTCTAAGAATTTCTCACATAAATTTTTCAAGGCAAACATCTGATCCACACATCCTCTACCACTTCTGAAACCACATTGCTCTTCCCCAATCTGATGCTCTGTACATGCCTTTACCCTCTCAATCAGTACCCTCCCATTTAATTTCCCAGGAATACTCAACAAACTGATGCCTCTGTAATTTGAACACTCACCTTTATCCCCTCTGCCTTTGTACAATGGCACTATGCATGCATTCCGCCAATCTTCAAGCACTTCGCCATGATCCATACATACAGTGAATATCCTTACCAACCAATCAATGACACAGTCACGCCTTTTTTTAACGAATTCCACTGCAATACCATCCAAGCCTACCGCCTTGTCAGCTTTCATCTTCCGCAAAGCTTTCACTACTTCTTCTCTATCCACCAAACCATTCTCCCTGACCCTCTCACTTCGCACTCCATCCTGACCAAAACACCCTATGTCTGCCACTCTATCATCAAACACATTCAAAAATATTCACTCCATCACTACTTATTACCTCCCCATTTACCCCCATCACCAATGTTCCTATTTGTTCTCTTGTCTTGCACACTTTATTTACCTCCTTCCAAAACATCTCTTTATGCTCCCTAAAATCTAATGATACTCACTCACCCCAACTCTTCGTTGCCCTATTTTTCACCTCTTGCCCCTTTCTCTTGACCTCCTGCAACTTTCTTTTATACATATCCCAGTCATTTGCATTACTTCCCCACAAAAATCATCCAAATGCCTCTATCTTCTCCTTCACTAACAATCTTGCTTCTTCATCCCACCATTCACTACCATTTTTTTTTTTTTCCAAAAGAAGGAACAGAGGGGGCCAGGTGAGGATATTCCAAAAAAGGCCCAGTCCTCTGTTCTTAACGCTACCTCGCTATCGCGGGAAATGGCGAATAGTATGAAAAAAAAAAAAAAAAAAAAAATTGGCAAGATAAAGTCTCATCAAAGAACTTCTCACTCAAAAGGAGTCTACATTTCCCTGCAGCTGGAAGTAGCACAACCTTGAGCTGCAGGAGCATTTAGAAAGGTCCTGGGTAATACCATAACTCTTTCATAGAAACTGATACTGGGTAATTATAAAGAAAATAAAATAAATTCTATGCAACAGCACTAGACTCCTCCCATCCAAAACACTTTATCACTAACCACCATACTTACTCCTACCTCACACTTCAGTAACCTGTAATCAGAGATCCCCTCATCCCAGCCAATATAACACCCCCAGCCAACAATAACGAAACACACATGCAGTAAAATAACTTGACAAGCACTAAACAGATGGCCTCCCAACTCCATCTCAAATTCCAACCCAACAGGCATAAATCCATCAGAAGCCACACTCCTAAGACAAACACAAGTCACACATTCCCACGTACACTCTGTATATCATCCATCATTATAACACAATAAACACTGTTTCAGCACATCTCAGAACCCTTCATGCCCATGATGCAACTACAATAAAGAAAACCCCAAGCACTTACTACTTACTTGCCCTGTACTCTCAACACATAAGTGTGCACACAACATCACAACATTCTATGACCTGTGGTCCCAAACAATGGATGTGGCCAGCTTCCTGAGTGGTGCAGGAACCTTGTAAGGATAAAAGAACAAATAACAAAACTAACCAGAAGAACTATCACACTGGACTTAATTCTTACAAACAATGCGGACCTAATATGTGACATCACCATGTCAAACACCATGTGCTCTTAATGATGTAAAAACAAATTTGTATGCTTAACCACCTAGACAAAACACATGTAACCATGGAGGTGTATTCAGTAATTTCAGTTTTAAATGCAAATAGATAAAATGGGAAGATGACATCAATATGTCTACAACACACCGGGAAACCCTGCTGAGTACCAAAACAGAGTGTGTTACTGACATGAATACTTTGCTTCTCTAAACATGAAACAGACGTAAACCAGCATGAGGAAAGCACAAAAGGTCTATGGTAGAAAGAGAAAGATGAGTACTTTACAGAAGATGAAAAAGCATTGTACACCTTGTAAAGAAGCCACTGCTCACAAACCACAGGAAAGAAAACCTATCAAAAGAATTATATTATCACACACAAGCCACCACAACTGCTGAAGTTCTGGAAGACAAACTAAATGCTGATATGATTTACACAGACTTTGAATAAAATGTGAAAGATGGGAATACCTGAAAATCTGAAGGAAAATATACAACTTTTTAACTAAGAGATCACAACATGCTCTTGTAAACCATCCCATCTCCTATACCTCTACAGTAAAAAGTTCACAGTAAAAAGTTCAGTCACCCATAGAACTACTTGCATCTCATATGTTCCTCATTCTCATATCACCACAAGCATGAGTCACATTTTTGTATCATCCTTTGCATATGATACACGAATGAATATGAAAATTATATCAGTAAAGAATGCTCAAAAGCTACAAAGACATAACTGAAGTCTTCCACTGGTATATCAAGAAATTTTTTTATGGGGAGAAGTTTCAATGCCTTTGGTAATGGGAATGAAGAAATCAAAAACAATACAGAATACCAGACATACACATACACTATCATAAACCAGATAAATAACATGAAAGCCAGCAAACACAGCTAAACAACAGCTGCCTGCTCCTGAAGGATAGCAGAATTAAAAAGTGTTTGATCTTTTCTTGCCGAAACTTACATGGTAAAGTACCTAAATTACAGGGAATGGCTGAAATCACTTAGGCTATACTCCCTAGATGCAGATGGGACAAATATATCATCATCTATACCTGGAAACTCCAAGAAGGAATAGTCCCCAAATCATGCTTGGAAATTATATCCTAATAGCATAACAGGCATGGAGGACTTTGTAAAATAATATCTGAAATCCAAATGTGCAATATGCTTAAAGAGAGAACATCTTACAACCTGGGCTCAAGATTCTTCATCATCTTGCCTACAAACAGAAACACCATAAGATACACAGTGGAGAAGTTTCAAGACTTGCCCTGAACAGGTACCTAAAAAGTGAACTACACCAGCCAGGTTGTGGGGCCTACATGGGCCTACATAATGCAGCTTCCAACATCTTGGCTGACCAACCAAACTCAGCCTAGGCCTAAACTGAGCTGTGGGGGTATAAGACCCATGAAGACTTCACTAGACTCCATCCCTAACATCCGCCCAGTCTTTCCCACTTTTCACTCACCCCTTATAATCAAACCATGGATCTTTAAACACATATTCACCCATTTATCACTATCAAATCATTAGCTGCCTTTATCTACCCACCCTGACATCTTTCCAAAGACTCATTCAGAACCACATAACCCCTTCCCCCATGCAGTTCCATGCATCACTCCACCCCCTTATCACCAGCCTCCCCATTCTAACCCTCTACCTATCCACCTAAGAGCAACCTGATACCATCATTCACTCACCTGTGCTCACTATTTCACCAATAAGCCTCCACTACCAGGCCAATCACTGACACATTACCAACAATTTACTATCCCTCACAAACTACTAAATCATCTCACTATCAACTCACAAGTGACTTACCTATTCAACTTTTTTTCTCTCACTGACACATTACCTACAGTTTACTACCCCTCACAAATTATCAAATCATCTCACTATCATCTCACAAGTGACTTACCTATTAACTTTTTTTCTCTAAGGATCTCATTAATGTCGAGAGCTCCTGAGATAGGTGGGGTATAGTGAGCATCACTTGAGGAGTCTTGTGATGGCGGGCCATACACGCCCAGGAGGCCCGTGTCCCACTTGACGCCCACAGCCGCCCGCATCCATCCTATCACGTCCTCCGCCCTCAGCACCACCTTCTCCGAAAGGGACACCACTTCATGCTGCAGAGACAAGAACCAGGAAGCTTTTACTTAACTAAACTAATGTGTGTGTGTAACATGTCATCACTATTTCTAATCAAAAGTTGTGACTTATGAGAAGAGAAATCTATAGTCTTTTTATCCCATTTCTTAACACTGTACACTGATCATGCCTTAACTCTCCCTAAGTACAGTATGTATAGGTAATTATATGTATGTACTTTAGCTTACATTAGGTACCCATTAGTAGGCCAACCCCAAAGGGAAAGATGAACAGATGAGTTGGCTGTGAGCTGGATGCCTTGTCCTGAATTTAAAACATAGCTCATTATAGTGGTGGGTTGCAATGCTAACCACTGCACTTCAGTGGAAAAAAAAAAAATTAGAGGTGGAAGGATGGAGTGAAAAAGATTTTGAGTGATTGGGGCCTGAACATACAAGAGGGTGATAGGTGTGCAAGGAACAGAGAGAATTGGAACGATGTGGTATCCCAGGGTCAACGTGCTATCAGTACAATGAACCAGGGCATGTGAAGCATCTGAGGTAAACCATGGAAAGGTCTTGGGGCCTAGATGTGGATAGGGAGCTGTGATTTTGGTGCATTACTCATGACAGCTAGAGACTGAGTCTGAACGAATGTGGCCTTTTTTGGTCTGTTTTCCTGGCACTACCTTGCTGAAGCAGGGGGTAGCGACCCTATTTCTGTGTGGCAGGGTAGCGACAGGAATGGATGAGGGCAAGCAAGTATGAATATGTACATGTGTATATATATATATGTATATGTCTGTGTATGTGTATGCATATGTATGTATATGTTGATATGTATATGTATATATATGTGCGTGTATGGGCATTTATGTATATATGTATATATGTTAATGTGCTGAGAGGTGCAACTGGAGGGATGACTGATCATTATCTTGTGGAGGCTAAAGTGAAGATTTGTATGGGTTTTCAGAAAAGAAGAGTGAATGTTGGGGTGAAGAGGGTGGTGAGAGTAAGTGAGCTTGGGAAGGAGACTTGTGTGAGGAAGTACCAGGAGAGACTGAGTACAGAATGGAAAAAGGTGAGAACAATGGAAGTAAGGGGAGTGGGGGAGGAATGGGATGTATTTAGGGAATCAGTGATGGATTGCGCAAAAGATGCTTGTGGCATGAGAAGAGTGGGAGGTGGGTTGATTAGAAAGGGTAGTGAGTGGTGGGATGAAGAAGTAAGATTATTAGTGAAAGAAAAGAGAGAGGCATTTGGACGATTTTTGCAGGGAAAAAATGAAATTGAGTGGGAGATGTATAAAAGAAAGAGACAGGAGGTCAAGAGAAAGGTGCAAGAGGTGAATAAGAGGGCAAATGAGAGTTGGGGTGAGAGAGTATCATTAAATTTTAGGGAGAATAAAAAGATGTTCTGGAAGGAGGTAAATAAAGTGCATAAGACAAGGGAGCAAATGGGAACTTCAGTGAAGGGCGCAAATGGGGAGGTGATAACAAGTAGTGGTGATGTGAGAAGGAGATGGAGTGAGTACTTTGAAGGTTTGTTGAATGTGTTTGATGATAGAGTGGCAGATATAGGGTGTTTTGGTCGAGGTGGTGTGCAAAGTGAGAGGGTTAGGGAAAATGATTTGTTAAACAGAGAAGAGGTAGTAAAAGCTTTGCGGAAGATGAAAGCCAGCAAGGCAGCAGGTTTGGATGGTATTGCAGTGGAATTTATTAAAAAAGGGGGTGACTGTATTATTGACTGGTTGGTAAGGTTATTTACTATATGTATGACTCATGGTGAGGTGCCTGAGGATTGGCGGAATGCATGCATAGTGCCATTGTACAAAGGCAAAGGGGATAAAGGTGAGTGCTCAAATTACAGAGGTATAAGTTTGCTGAGTATTCCTGGTAAATTATATGGGAGGGTATTGATTGAGAGGGTGAAGGCATGTACAGAGCATCAGATTGGAGAAGAGCAGTGTGGTTTCAGAAGTGGTAGAGGATGTGTGGATCAGGTGTTTGCTTTGAAGAATGTATGTGAGAAATACTTAGAAAAGCAAATGGATTTGTATGTAGCATTTATGGATCTGGAGAAGGCATATGATAGAGTTGATAGAGATGCTCTGTGGAAGGTATTAAGAATATATGGTGTGGGAGGCAAGTTGTTCCTCTCGTCCTACACGTACACATGCCTTACATCCTCGATAAAAACTTTTCACTGCTTCTAACAACTTGCCACCCACACCATATATTCTTAATACCTTCCACAGAGCATCTCTATCAACTCTATCATATGCCTTCTCCAGATCCATAAATGCTACATACAAATCCATTTGCTTTTCTAAGTATTTCTCACATACATTCTTCAAAGCAAACACCTGATCCACACATCCTCTACCACTTCTGAAACCACACTGCTCTTCCCCAATCTGATGCTCTGTACATGCCTTCACCCTCTCAATCAATACCCTCCCATATAATTTACCAGGAATACTCAACAAACTTATACCTCTGTAATTTGAGCACTCACTCTTATCCCCTTTGCCTTTGTACAATGGCACTATGCACGCATTCCGCCAATCCTCAGGCACCTCACCATGAGTCAGACATACATTAAATAACCTTACCAACCAGTCAACAATACAGTCACCCCCTCTTTTAATAAATTCCACTGCAATACCATCCAAACCTGCTGCCTTTTAGGTTTGCGGCAGGGGTGTGTGATGTCTCCATGGTTGTTTAATTTGTTTATGGATGGCGTTGTTAGGGAGGTGAATGCAAGAGTTTTGGAGAGAGGCAAGAATGAAGTCTGTTGTGGATGAGAGAGCTTGGGAAGTGAGTCAGTTGTTGTTCGCTGATGATACAGCGCTGGTGGCTGATTCATGTGAGAAACTGCACAAGCTGGTGACTGAGTTTGGTAAAGTGTATGAAAGAAGAAAGTTAAGAGTAAATGTGAATAAGAGCAAGGTTATTAGGTACAGTAGGGTTGAGGGTCAAGTCAATTGGGAGGTAAGTTTGAATGGAGAAAAACTGGAGGAAGTAAAGTGTTTTAGATATCTGGGAGTGGATCTGGCAGCGGATGGAACCATGGAAGCGGAAGTGAATCATAGGGTGGGGGAGGGGGCGAAAATCCTGGGAGCCTTGAAGAATGTGTGGAAGTCGAGAACATTATCTCGGAAAGCAAAAATGGGTATGTTTGAAGGAATAGTGGTTCCAACAATGTTGTATGGTTGCGAGGCGTGGGCTATGGATAGAGTTGTGCGCAGGAGGGTGGATGTGCTGGAAATGAGATGTTTGAGGACAACGTGTGGTGTGAGGTGGTGTGATCGAGTAAGTAATGTAAGGGTAAGAGAGATGTGTGGAAATAAAAAAAGCATGGTTGAAAGAGCAGAAGAGGGTGCTTTGAAATGGTTTGGGCACATGGAGAGAATGAGTGAGGAAAGATTGACAAAGAGGATATAAGTGTCGGAAGTGGAGGGAACGAGGAGAAGTGGGAGACCAAATTGGAGGTGGAAAGATGGAGTGAAAAAGATTTTGAGTGATCGGGGCCTGAACATGCAGGAGGGTGAAAGGCGGGCAAGGAATAGAGTGAATTGGATTGATGTGGTATACCGGGGTTGACGTGCTGTCAGTGGATTGAATCAGGGCATGTGAAGCATCTGGGGTAAACCATGGAAAGCTGTGTCGGGCCTGGATGTGGAAAGGGAGCTGTGGTTTCGGGCATTATTGCATGACAGCTAGAGACTGAGGTGAACGAATGAGGCCTTTGTTGTTGTTTCCTAACGCTACCCTGCACACATAAGGGGGGAGGGGGATGGTATTCCATGTGTGGTGAGGTGGCGATGGGAATGAATAAAGGCAGACAGTGTGAATTGTGTGCATGGGTATATGTGTATGTGTCTGTGTGTATATGTGTACATTGAGATGTATTGGTATGTATATTTGCGGGTGTGGACGTGTGTGTATATACATGTGTATGGGGATGGATTGGGCCATTTTCTTTCGTCTGTTTCCTTGCGCTACCTCGGAAACACGGGAGACAGCGACAAAGCAAAATAATAATAATAATATATATATATATGGTTTCAGAAGTGGTAGAGGATGTGTGGATCAGGTGTTTGCTTTGAAGAATGTATGTGAGAAATACTTAGAAAAGCAAATGGATTTGTATGTAGCATTTATGGATCTGGAGAAGGCATATGATAGAGTTGATAGAGATGGTCTGTGGAAGGTATTAAGAATATATGGTGTGGGAGGCAAGTTGTTAGAAGCAGTGAAAAGTTTTTATCGAGGATGTAAGGCATGTGTACGTGTAGGAAGAGAGGAAAGTGATTGGTTCTCAGTGAATGTAGGTTTGCGGCAGGGGTGTGTGATGTCTCCATGGTTGTTTAATTTGTTTATGGATTGGGTTGTTAGGGAGGTAAATGCAAGAGTTTTGGAAAGAGGGGCAAGTATGAAGTCTGTTGGGGATGAGAGAGCTTGGGAAGTGAGTCAGTTGTTGTTCGCTGATGATACAGCGCTGGTGGCTGATTCATGTGAGAAACTGCAGAAGCTGGTGATTGAGTTTGGTAAAGTGTGTGAAAGAAGAAAGTTAAGAGTAAATGTGAATAAGAGCAAGGTTAATAGGTACAGTAGGGTTGAGGGTCAAGTCAATTGGGAGGTAAGTTTGAATGGAGAAAAACTGGAGGAAGTAAAGTGTTTTAGATATCTGGGAGTGGATCTGGCAGCGGATGGAACCATGGAAGCGGAAGTGGATCATAGGGTGGGGGAGGGGGCAAAAATCCTGGGAGCCTTGAGGAATGTGTGGAAGTCGATAACATTATCTCGGAAAGCAAAAATGGGTATGTTTGAAGGAATAGTGGTTCCAACAATGTTGTATGGTTGCGAGGCGTGGGCTATGGATAGAGATGTGCGCAGGAGGATGGATGTGCTGGAAATGAGATGTTTGAGGACAATGTGTGGTGTGAGGTGGTTTGATCGAGTAAGTAACGTAAGGGTAAGAGAGATGTGCGGAAATAAAAAGAGTGTGGTTGAGAGAGCAGAAGAGGGTGTTTTGAAATGGTTTGGGCACATGGAGAGAATGAGTGAGGAAAGATTGACCAAGAGGATATATGTGTCGGAGGTGGAGGGAACGAGAAGTGGGAGACCAAATTGGAGGGGGAAAGATGGAGTGAAAAAGATTTTGTGTGATCGGGGCCTGAACATGCAGGAGGGTGAAAGGAGGGCAAGGAATAGAGTGAATTGGATCGATGTGATATACCGGGGTTGACGTGCTGTCAGTGGATTGAATCAGGGCATGTGAAACGTCTGGGGTAAACCATGGAAAGCTGTGTAGGTATGTATATTTGCGTGTGTGGACGTATGTATATACATGTGTATGGGGGTGGGTTGGGCCATTTCTTTCGTCTGTTTCCTTGCGCTACCTCGCAGACGCGGGAGACAGCGACAAAGTATAAAAAAAAAAAAAAAAAAAAAAAAATGAGTGGATGGGCCATTCTTCGTCTGTAAATCATTTTTTAAGAAGTATCATATTCAGTTTCATGTTATGCCCACTGATTGCTCTATCTCTACATTTCTCAAAGAACTATTCATTGCCCATGTCATTAATCTGTTTTCAAACAGCTTGTGAGCATGTCACCTCAAATTCTTCTCTTCCAAAGTGAGCAAATTTGAAGCCTCTAGCCTTTCCTTGCAACTTGGCTCTCTTTAACTGTTACCATCATTGCTGCCCTTCTCTAGACCTTCTCTATTAGTTCTATATACTTCTGGTGCAGTGAACAAATTTTAGAAGCATGTTCTAATTTTGGCCTCTTGTAGGATATGAACTTCTCCCTAAATATTCCCTTATCCACATACTTGATAGCTATTCTTATATCTGCCAGCAGACAGTTTGTCTCCTTATCTATTCTCTGAATATGGGAGCCTGGCCATAAGTTAAAGATGATGTCAACCTGAAGACCTACTCACCCACAGTATCCTGTAGCTTATCTCCAGCAAAATATTAATCATACTGAGGCCTTCTTTCACTCTATTCCATTCTCACTGTTTAGTTCCCCATTTAAGCTGTTGCAATCCTCCTTGCCTTTCCTCATGAACCCTTGCATCATCTGTGAACATATTTAGGCTGGAGTTTACAACTTCAAGCGTGTCATTTGGAGTAATCAAAGTTGAGTAATGGTCCCAGTACAGAACCCTGTGGCACTGTGTTGGTCACCTTGACCCATATGGTGAAGGCTCCCCTGATTTGTGTCCTTTGTTCTCTTTCACTAAGGTAATCTATCCACTGGAGGAGATTCCCCCTTATGAATGCCTAGTACTCCAGTTTCTTAATCAGCCTCCCATGCAGTACAGCATCAAATGCTTTCTGGCTGTCCAGATACAAACAATATACCAAGCTGTCCCTTTTGTCACTTTCTCCTAGAAATGTGAAAGGTTCATCATACATAACCTCCTCTTTCTAAACCCGTGTTGCCTCTCACTTAGGTAATTTCTCGTCTGTAGAAAGTCACCTATTTGATTTCTGATTAACTTTTCTGGTACTCTATGGTGTGTGGTGTGGTGTGTGGAAAAGTTCATTGCTGGCCTTGAATCTAACTTAGTAAAAGATACAGAATGTGAAGAGGAGGGTAAAATGAAGAGGAGTATAATGGACCTCCCTTGGTGAGGATAAGTGTATGAGAAGATGATGGTACAGTGGAAAAAGGATCATGAATAGGGTTCAAAGCTAGCAGGAGACATGGGTTTTGCATAGATGAGGGTTTAAGGATGATGGCAAACCTTAAACCTAGGTTAATGAAGATAAGGGTATTGTCAAAATGAGGGTGTAATGAAGTTCAACATACTGATTCCAGCTTAGTGAAGGTAAGGATGTGGTGAATATAATAGGACAGTGAAGATTTAAGGTATTGTGAGGATGCAGTGATAGAGAAGGTGTAATGAAGATATGGGTATGATGAAGCTATAGGTGTCCTTAAGAGGAGGACATAGTGAAGACATGAGTTAGTGAAGATGACAAGCTTGTGAAGATTAATTCAATGAAGACGAGTGTGTAGTAAACATGGTCTTTTTGACTTGACTCAATATGACCCAAACTAGGCTCAAAGGTCAGCTATAAACTGGCTAAAGTGGCTAATAATAATACTAATATGATAATGGTGTTTCCTGTGGGGAGGGGTAGTGCCAAGAATGGATGAAGGCAAGTATATGTACATGTGTATATAGGTATATGTCTGTGTATGTGTATGTATATGTACGTATATGTTGATATGTACATGTATGTATATGTGCGAGTATGGGCGTTTATGTATATATGTGTATGAGTGGATGGACCATTCTTTGTTTCCTGATGCAGGAGGTGGTGATCAAGTATAATAATAAAATAATAATCAATGATAATAAATAATAATAATAATAATAAAATTAACAATAATAATTAATAATAATAATAATTTCATGCTCAATCTGTCTATGAATGAAGAAGTGAGTGAAATCACTGTGGGAGTTTTGGGGAGAGGGTTAACTTAGTCTGCAATCTGGCAGGGGTAGGGATGCTTGGGAGGTGAGTCAGTTATTGTTTGTTAATGGCATGGCCCTAGTAGCATATTCGAGTGAGAAACTGCAGAAATTGGTTTCTATGTTTGAAAGTGCGTAAAAAGAGAAAGTCAGGAGTAAATGTGAACAAAAGCAAGATAATTAGGTTTAGCAATGGACAGAGACAAGCTAGCTGAGGTTTGCTTGAATGTTGAAAACTTTGACAAGAGGAGGTGTTTTAGATACTTGGGAGTGGAGATGGCAGCATGTGGAACCATGAAAGCTGAGGTGACTCATGGGTTGGGTGAGAGGTCAGAGGTCCTGTGTATACTAGTCACTATCTGCTAGGTTAGGTAGTCCCATACAGTGATGCATGGGACTAATGTGAATGTACAAAAGAGAGTGAGTGCTGGAAATAACATGTTTGAGGAAAACATGTACTGTATGTATGCCTCCATCCTCAACAAAACCTAATCACTGCCAGCCTCCCTAAACGGTCAGATGTGTGTGTGTGTGTGTGTGTGTGTATGTGTGTGTACCTACTCCCTCAACAAGACATAATCACTGCCAGCCTCATCACACTGCCAGGTGTGTGTACGTCTGCTGCCTCAACAAAACATGATCACTGCCAGCCTCACCACACACTCAGATCTGTGTGTGTCCCTCCTGCCTCAACAAGAAATAATTATTGCCAGCCTCTTCACACTGCTAGGTTTGTATATGTCTGCTGCCCAACTAGACATAATCACTGCCAGCCTCATTACACTGCCAGGTGTGTGTGTGTGTGTGTGTGTAAGTGTGGGTGTGTGTGTGTGTGTGTTCCTGCTGCCTTACCAAGACGTAATCACTGCCAGCATCACCACACAGTCTGGTGTGCGTATGCCTGCTGCCACATCAAGACGTCCTCACCACAAGCTTCACCAAAAGCAAGACGTCCTCACCACAAGCTTCATCAAAAGCAATGTGTGTGTGTGTGCTTCATCACCAGAACATCCCTGATCCCAGCCTCTCCACACAGCCACATCACAAATCTAACATTACCTTACTCATGTCTCACAATGACCATTACATCCAACCAGTTTTCCTGCGGCCAATTTCTTACACATCCCGCCTCACGCTCAACACTAGAACGCTACTTTCCATTTGGGGCCATGTATGCTCTCTACTGCTTATTTCTTGTTTAGCAGAAAGTTACTAATGTGAAGCGCCAAGCTGGTAATGGTACCATGTCTATAGCATCCCCAGAACAAGGGTAACACTTCTGTCACCCAGATCGTTAAGAAAAAAAAAAAAAAAAGGACAAGGGCGGGTCGTGTCCAGCCTAACCTAGAACAAGGAGCTGCTAGAGGTGGGCGTCGGCCGGCCCGACAGCAAAGGCTCACCCATTATCTTCCATTCAACCCCTGAAGCAGGACGGTAAGATCTGGAGGTATGACGTTTCACCTGGCCCTTAAAGGGTCAGGTCAGAGAGCACGCCATCATACCTAGGAATCTAACACCTTAGACTTGAGGGTTTCAAAGATGGAGCGGCTGACAGATAGCGGAGGCGTAATGAGGCAAAGGTACAACACTTGCATCATTACCTACTCTCTCTCTCTCTCTCTCTCTCTCTCTCTCTCTCTCTCTCTCTCTCTCTCTCTCTCTCTCTCCATCCGGGTAGTGTAACAATCCTTCTGGCGCATCTGGCTCAAGGCATCACACCGAACGAAGAACGGCTGAGGATAACCCACTTACTTTCACTCGTTACGGGAAAATCGTGATGTGGGGACGGAGGGAGAGGATAGAATAGTGGACGGAAACCCCTGGGGCAGGTCAGTGGGAGAGAGGGAGAGGCAGAAGGTCAGGTCCAGAGCACATACACAACTGGAAGAAGAAAGGAAAGCCACGTTACGTGAACCTTCCCTACACAGCAGCACTGTCTGAGTTCAATCTTTCCAGCCGGGTAGCTGATGCCACAGACTGTTGGATGCTCTAGCGTAGGCCTAATCATCGGCAGTGGGCTGGTGTCAGGGATTATACAGTGGTTATCTTGTTCCTCTGTTGCCTGGGTCCTTCTGCTTTACCGTGATTCACTATGTATCCTTTGGCCGCACATACATACTGTATGCTAGTTGCATTGCCAAGCGGTAACGCTGCTCTATAATGGGCCTGCAAGCAGTACCACTACTCTGCAATGGATGTGGAGGCAGTATCTCTGCTCTACAATAGATCTGGAAGCAGTTCTTCCGCTCTACATCGGGTATGGAAGCAGTACCTCTGCCCAACAATGGATCTAGACACAGTACCTTTGCTCTACAGTGGGTCTGGAAGCAGTACCTCTGCTCCAAATAGATCCGGAAGCAGTACCTCTCGTTTACAATGAACTGTGCCTGGTCTAGATTACTCAAAAGCGTGTACCCTCACCTGTCCTTCTAGACATGATGGTGTAGACCTTACAAAGAATATTGCATCTGCATATCATGACCGAAGTCTAACTTCTTTGTAAAAAGTAAATGGTAAATGGAGGCAATCATCTGGCTCCACGTTCCCCCAGGCCAGAGGTGTTAAATAAATATAATATTGCCACTGAAGCAGAACCAGGTGCTTGAGCTAGTGGTGCACTGGGAGGTGCTAACCTGATTCTCTCAGTTGACAACAATGAACCTGTTCTTGACTGTTCTTCTCAAAGACATAACACTAGCACATGTGGCTCTTCTACCTGGTCCAACTCCTTGTGGGGGAGCTGCTCATTTCTCTCCCTATCAAATATCCACTGGATGACGGATTGGCGCTGTCAGTAAGTCTTTGGAATATTTAGGAATGGAACAGCCAAGGAGATCTGGTGCATCCAATGTATGCCGGGAACGTTACCATAGCACAACAGTAGAGCAGAAGACAAGAAACTTCATATTTCTCTACCAAAACAAACCTTATGAGGGTACTCTGTTAGCTTCCTATGATGCCAGTTAGGTCAGCTATCCTTAAGGGAACTGAATGGAAAACAAACGAAAGAGAAAACACGGAACAGGAGAAAAAAAAAAAATGTTTTAGACGGGCATTAGGCAGGGAGGGAAATGGGTGTACTGAGTTCCAAAGCATCGCGGTGTAAGGAAAGAAACAGATATGACAACATCCCACCCTTGAGTGGCAAACAGCCAGACAATAATCACGTGACCTCTCTCTCATCACAAGCCTCTCTACCGTGTCCAGCCAATCTCTTTACCAAGCATTCTGTGGTCGAGCTAATAGCAGGGGGCACATAAGAAGTCAGTTGACAGAAGCTGGCATCCATTTTTCATTCCCGCAGTAGCACTGCATGAAATGCTAGAACATCAATAAATACTGGACATGCACAGCTCGGTCTGTAGGCAAGGTAATCTCGTTTTCTATCTTTGCTACGCCTCCCCTGAAGACTGCAAAAGGATGGGATATTGTGCAATATACACAGGGAAGTGACGTGTGGCCGTACAGTTTAGCCAAGGTATGTAAGTTCTTCCGCCTGAGTAGACTGAGCAACCTGTTCAGACGGTTTACCAATGATTCATGATAAGCGACTTCGTTTCTTCCTCTGAACATTTATTCCTCTCCTTATTAGGCAGGGTTGGTTACCTTGCTCGGTTTCAGTGCTTATATTCTCGTTTTCTGTGGTTGTATGAACTCGGGGAGCCTGAAGATTTTCCGTTTTTCGTCCATGGCTCTGGTATCTCGTCTCTCTTCTCAGCCTTTCACCCATAACGGATGAGTCATTCTTCAGCGTATTTGTTATGGTGTGTAGCAACATGAACCATTAATGAGTCTGGCCAATGTTAGCATGGTGGTGTTCGTGACAAACCCAGCGTTGCGCGCCAGGATTTTTCAGCTGAGCGCGAGGGTGGGGACAACGGGGTAGAGGGGTGGCAAGTTCTCTGCCCTAACCATTCAAGGTCAGACCACTGTGACCAAGGGTCGTAGCGTCGCGTCGTGTTCAGGGGTCGTACTGAAAATTTTAAGGGGTTAAAATGATGCCCGACCAAAATGATGAGCTCATCTGAAATATATTTGGATATATGATATATAATGTTTCCCGAGTCTACCGTCGTACGGGTATGTTTGTAATACGTTCCAGACGACCTATCGTCCTGGCTTATTGTTCAGCCACGAACGAAAATGGTAAGGCACAATATTTGTCTTCCCCAAGTATATATACATAAACATAACACTTCCATCGCTCACTACTTGCCAAAAATTTCAAGGTTTTCCTACTCTGAAAACTAATTATGCTACCATGTGCTTCATACCATAAGTAATTGACCACCTGTATAGGATGACATATGACGTAGGTATGACGTCTCTATGGTACAAACATGGATGTGAGGCCAGCCGGGGGGGGGGATCATAATGTATGTGCACATCTCTCCCTTACCTTGTTTACTACGTAAATTAAACTCTTCTTACTGTGGTAATGTCCCGCTCCCGGGGTAGATGAGTCTGTCTGTATGGTGCTGGAGGAGGGGCAGAGCGGGGCAACAGAAAGATTGGGGAGGGGCGGGGGAAGGAGGGGCTGGGGTGAGGCTTGAGGAAGGAATAGGGTGGGGCGAGGGAAAGACCGGGGTGAGACCAGAGAGGATGGGGTTGGGCTGGGGTGGGCTTGGGGAAGTCTAGAAGAGAGGCTGGGGTGGGCTTGAGGAAGTCTAGAAGAAAGGCTGGGGTGGGCTTGAGGAGGGCGAGCATAGGGGCTGGGGTGGGCTTGAAGAGGGCAAGATGGGTTGGGGGAAGGTAATGGGGGAGGGGTGAAGGCAGTGTGGGGCTGTGGGTTAGGCTAACCTGGCCCAGACTTGTAAGTCTTCCATCCCTACAGTCTGAGCTGGGGGCCCCAGGAAGTGATTTGGGTTGTTGATCGACCAAGCTGGTGGCAGCCGCGGCCCGCAAACCCAAGTAACTCCCCATCAGCCTGGCTGACCTGGCACACTTGGCATAAACATCCAGAACCTTTGTGAATACCTCCATCGTGTTTCTCATGATGTGTTGATAATAATAATAATAATAATAATAATAATAATAATAATAATAATAATAATATGAAATAATAATAAGATTCATCATCATCATCATCATAATAATAATAATAATAATAATAATAATAATAATAATAATAATAATAATAACAACAACAACAACAACAATAATAATAATAATAATAATAATAATAATAATAATAATAATAATAATAATAACAATAATGATAATAAATAATAATAATAATAATAATAATAATAATAATAATAATAATAATGAAATAATAATAAGAATCATCATCATCATCATCATCATCATAATAATAATAATAATAATAATAATAATAATATAATAATCCCTGGGGATAGGGGAGAAAGAATACTTCCCACGTATTCCCTGCGTGTCGTAGAAGGCGACTAAAAGGGGAGGGAGCGGAGGGCTGGAAATCCTCCCCTCTCATTATTTTTTTTTTAATTTTCCAAAAGAAGGAACAGAGAAGGGGGCCAGGTGAGGATATTCCCTCAAAGGCCCAGTTCTCTGTTCTTAACGCTACCTCGCTAATGCGGGAAATAGCGAATAGTTTGAAAGAAAAGAAAATAATAATAAATGAAATAATAATAATAATAATAATAATAATAATAATAATAATAATAACAACAACAACAACAACAACAATAATAATAATAATAATAATAATAATAATAATAATAATAATAATGATAATAATAATAATAATAATTCGGTTGAAAAGTCGCAGATGAGACTTTACAGTATTGGAAGGTCTAAATTGTAACTAGTTAACTTAGCAGTCCTGAGCTGTGGATGCTCAAGTAACACAAAGGATAAACGTCTCGTCTGTGTGTGTGTGTGTGTGTGTGTGTGTGTGTGTGTGTGTGTGTGTGTGTGTGTGTGTGTGTGTGTGTGTGTGTGTGTGTGTGTGTGTGTGTGTGTGTCAGCTATACAACTATCCCTACTGCTCCGACATAGGCTTGGGATAAGGGAGACAGAATCCTGCCCAAGCTCCCCCGGTGTGTCAAGTCGAAGGAGGCGACTAAGAAGGGTAGGAGAGGGAGAGCTGGAGATCCTCAACCTCTGTATTACCGTCCGAAAGAAGAAACAGAGGAAAGAGCAACATGAGGATCTCATCTAAGGTTAAGCCGTCTTTATTTTACCGCGTTAGCCAGTTTGCGCCAGCAACAGACGAAGAAATGACAACATTCGCTTACTGCCACTCTCTAACTGTGGTGTGTAATGCAATAATACCACAGCCCCCTGTCCAAACCAGACCCCACGGGGAGACCTTTCTGTAGTTCCCTTGACCACCTCATACGCCCTGGTTCGACATCATTACGGCACATTGCCCCCTCTATACCATATATCTTAAATTCGCTTTGTCCTTTGCAAGCCTCAAACCCTGCTGCACGTTCAGTGCCCGACCACTCGGGAGAACATCTTTCACTCCAGCCTCCCACCTCCTCCTCCTCCTTGGTTCCCCCTTGTCAATTATTCCCTCTTTCCCCAACATGAAGTGTATACCCTCATCATCACCTCCATATGTGCAGACCATACCAACATGCCATCTTCAGCTCTCATATATTCTCTTCATACTACCTCATCTCCTACCCTAACATCCTATCCTACACCAACCTACTCACACAATCCTCTTCCTCTTCCATACTCTGCCATGTACGGCCCTAGCCTCGCATGTATACATCACCGACGAGACGACAGCACCATCAAACATCCCCATATTTACTCTTACGTACGATGAACCTCTCCTTCCACACATTCCTCAATGCACCCAGGAACTACTTCCCCCTTCACGCACCTTATGGCTCCAATCGTTCCAATGTCCACTCCCAGGTACCTGAAACATTTGACTTCCTCCATGTTCCCTCCATCTAAACTCACGCTCCAATTACCTTGTCTCTTTCCATTACTAAACCTAATAACCTTAATTCATTCATATTGACTCTTCAACTTCTTTCACACACTCCTAAACTCAGAAAACAAATTTTGCAAATCAAACTTTGGTCCATATAAAGGCTAATAACGCCTTTCCATTGGCAACAGATTCCGGCACGTCTACGGTCGAGCAGAACACCTGCTAAGCAGTTCCACAAGGAGGATGGAGAGCGGGTACGGCTGACTCACGTACTGGGTTACACCAGCGTACTGAAGCAAGGAGGCGGGAGAGCTGCACCCGGGCTCAACTGCGTGAGGAACAACTGGATGAATTTCATCAGACCAGTGACCAGGGCAGTGAAGACTGACACGGCGTGGGCTGCGGGCTGGTCGGCCGCCTGCCTGGTACAGTGTGTGTGTGTGTGTGTGTGTGACGGGGAGAGAGTTTTATACTTGAGTTGCCTTGTCTCTTAACCTCGCATATCACGTATTATTTCTTTACTCCTGTGTATGTGTGGATACACACCCACACACACTCTAGTATGTAAATAAATAATATAAATCAATAAACAATGGTTTACTGGATTTACGGAGGCAGTCGGCTGAAAATATACAACTGAGGTATTACAGACATTACAGGACTGGAAGTCATGATAGTTACTAGTTAAGTAATCAAACATGGTGAGGCTGGAGAGTTCCACGATTTGGAAAAGTACGTGAGTGAGGTACATGTAGAGAGACAGGGTGACAGACACAGAAATATGTTAAGAGACTAGACTGTAACATTTATACATTATACACTTCGGGGAATATTAAGTAATGAACAGTTACTACAGCATAACCAACAGAACACTGAGCTGTTCACTTGCAAGGTTATGCACTTGTTCACACGCTGTTTATGAACTTCACGATGGCAGGTACAGGCCTGGTCTTGTGTCCGTCAGCACCAGCTCACACCACGACAGGTCGCCTGTGGGAGGTGACGAACGGCGGTTCCTGGTGCAGGGGCGTCAGTGGGAGGGAGGTCTCTGTGACGTGGGCGTGTCAGCAGTTTATTGCCAAAACTGCCGTGTGTATGTGTGTGTGTGTGTGTGTACCCTTGGCTGGAATTCTGTCAAGGCCATCCCACCAGCACAGGACTCAAGCTACCTGGGGAAGACTTCGGGGGGGGGGGGTCTTCTAACCCCACAACCAAGGTTGGGTCCTCCACACTGCTGGGTTGGCTCGTTGGTCGACCGAGCTGTTAGAAGCTGCAGCCCGCAGGCCCATATAGCAGTCAGAGAACCAAGCTTACCCTCATACCTAATACCTCTCTCCCTCTCACCTCATATATAGGAAATGAGGTACCCTCCTCCCTAACCCAACCCCCTGCCACATCCTTAATACCCCTCCCTCACCCACATTTCAACGGTAAGGCAGAAAGAGAGGACAAGACAATACATAGAATGAGAGAAGTGAAGAGAAGAGCAGAACAACAGAAGGAGAGAGGGGGCGGGGACAACAGAGGGGAGGGAAGAACAACAGAAGGTGGGAGGGGGGCCAACAAAAGGAGGGAGGGGGGCCAACAAAAGGAGAAGGAGGGAGGGGGCCAAAAGAAGGAAGGAGGGGGGACAACATAAGGAAGGGCCAGAACTCCTATAGGGAGGGCCAGAACTACTGCAGGGAGGGCCACAACTACCGCAGGGAGGGACAGAACTACAGAAGGGAGGACCAGAAATACTGAAGGAGGGCCACAACTACAGAAGGAAGGGCAAGAACTACAGAAGGCAGGGCCAGAACTACAAGGGAAATAAAAGCCATGATGACAATCCTTCACTTCTGTAGTTGTGGTTCTCCCTTCTGTAATGATGGCTCTCCCTGCAGTAGTTACCTTGAGCAGTCTTCGTGGGTCTTCATCCCCACAGCCCGGGCTGGGCCCAGGCTGCTGGGTCGAACAAGGTGTTGGAAGCTGGTCTGGTACACATTGTAGGTACTCGTCCAGTCCAGTGTTCTCTACCGTACATACCAGGATGATTCTGACGGTACATGGCGAGGTGTTGAAGGGCCCCGCATGTTTATGGTGTTCTTTCTTAGTCCATACGGCACCTCTGGATTTGAGATGTACATAGTATTTCACCAAGTCTTCCATGCCAGGTGTGACAACAGGATGCTATTTCCGAGTGTAGGTTGGGAGCCACACCTTCCAGGATCTTCCAGGTGTACATGATGACATACCTCTCCCGTCTGAGCTGCAGGAAGCATAGCCTCCGTGTTTTCAGCCGTTCCCAGTAACTCAATTCCTTTCCCGCATTAGTAATGGCTGTGAAAGATCTCTGAACATTTTCTTACTCCACAGTGTCGCTCGCCTTCCTCGAGCTGGTTGTGTTATCTGTTGCCTGAGGGTCTGACTGCAGGCCCTCCAACAAGAGGGAAGGGTGGCGACATGTGAGGGGAAAAGAGGTGAGAGTGGAAGGGGACGTGTGGGGACAGGTGAGCGAAGAGGGGAGGTGAGAGTGGAAGGGGAGGGGAGGTGAGAGGGGGAGGTGAGGTGAGAGGGGGAGGGGAGGTGAGAGGGGGAGGTGAGGTGAGAGGGGGAGGGGAGGTGAGAGGGGAGGGGAGGGGAGGTGAGAGGGGGAGGGGAGGTGAGAGTGGAAGGGGAGGGGAGGTGATGGGTGAGTGAGGACGAAGGAGTGAGAGTAGTCCCTCCCGTCCCCCCAGAACCATCCACACGTGGTCTCTCCCGTCCTCCCAGGACCATCCAGGCGTGGTCTCTCCCGTCCTCCCAGGACCATCCACACGTGGTCCCTCCCGTCCTCCAAGGACCATCCAGACGTGGTCCCTCCCGTCTTCCCAGGACCATCCAGACGTGGTCTCTCCCGTCCTCCCAGGACCATCCAGGCGTGGTCTCTCCCGTCCTCCCAGGACCATCCAGGCGTGGTCTCTCCCGTCCTCACTGGACCATCCAGGCGTGGTCTCTCCCGTCCTCCCAGGACCATCCAGACGTGGTCTCTCCCGTCCTCCCAGGACCATCCAGGCGTGGTCTCTCCCGTCCTCCCAGGACCATCCAGGCGTGGTCCTCCCGTCCACCCAGGACCATCCAGGCGTGGTCCCTCCCGTCCACCCAGGACCATCCAGGCGTGGTCTCTCCCGTCCACCCAGGACCATCCAGGCGTGGTCCCTCCCGTCCACCCAGGACCATCCAGGCGTGGTCTCTCCCGTCCACCCAGGACCATCCAGGCCTGGTCCCTCCCGGCACCTAAATCTCCAAACCACGTGCAGCCAGTGACAATACACAATGCAATACACTAAACAAGTAAAGCCTTAAACCCCAACCAGGTCGTGATTCAAGGGAGAAGATTCTCCCTTCCCCACTACGCGCCCACTGACCCCACAATGAACAAACACTAGCAAGGGGAAGAGTCCTGGATAAAGGCTGTCTGATTCTTGAGATGACCTACACTTCCCCCTCACCACTGACTGTAGACCCAAGGTTCCCCCTCACTACTGACTGTAGACCCAAGGTTCCCCCTCACTACTGACTGTGGACCTAAAGTTCCCCCTCACTACTGACTGTAGATCCAAGGTTCCCCCTCACTACTGACTGTAGACCCAAGGTTCCCCCTCACTACTGACTGTAGACCCAAGGTTCCCCCTCACTACTGACTGTAGACCCAAGGTTCCCCCTCACTACTGACTGTAGACCCAAGGTTCCCCCTCACTACTGACTGTAGACCCAAGGTTCCCCCTCACTACTGACTGTAGACCCAAGGTTCCCCTCACTACTGACTGTAGACCCAAGGTTCCCCCTCACTACTGACTACAGACCCAAGGTTCCCCCTCACTACTGACTGTAGACCCAAGGTTCCCCCTCACTACTGACTGTAGACCCAAGGTTCCCCCTCACTACTGACTACAGACAGAAGGTTCCCCCTCACTACTGACAGTAGACCCAAGGTTCCCCCTCACTACTGACTGTAGACCCAAGGTTCTCCCTCACTACTGACTGTAGACCCAAGGTTCTCTCTCACTACTGACTGTAAACCCAAGGTTCCTCCTCACTACTGACTGTGGGCCTAAGGTTCCCCCTCACTACTGACTGTAGACTCAAGGTTCCCCCTCACTATTGACTGTAAACTAAAGGTTCCCCCTCACTACTGACTGTAGACCCAAGGTTCCCCCTCACTACTGACTGTAGACCCAAGGTTCACCCTCACTACTGACTGTAGACCCTAGGTTCCCCCTCACTACTGACTGTAGACTCAAGGTTTACCCTCACTAATGACTGTAGATCCAAGGTTCCCCCTTACTACTGACTGTAGAGCCAAGGTTCCCCCTCATTACTGACTGTAGACCCAAGGTTCCCCCTTACTACTACTGTAGACCCAAGGTTCCCCCTAACTACTGACTGTAGACCTAAGGTTCCCCCTCACTACTGACTGTGGACCTAAAGTTCCCCTCATTACTGACTGTAGACCCAAGGTTCCCCCTCACTACTGACTGTAGACCAAAGGTTCCCACTCACTACTGACTGTAGACCCAAGGTTCCCCCTCACTACTGACTGTAGACCCAAGGTTCCCCCTCACTACTGACTGTAGACCCAAGGTTCCCCCTCACTACTGACTGTAGACCCAAGGTTCCCCTCACTACTGACTGTAAGACCCAAGGTTCCCCCTCACTACTGACTGTAGACCCAAGGTTCCCCCTCACTACTGACTGTAGACCAAGGTTCCCCTCACTACTGACTGTGGACCAAGGTTCTCCCTCACTACTGACTGTAAACCAAGGTTCCCCTCACTACTGACTGTAGGACCTAAGGTTCCCCCTCACTACTGACTGTAGACCCAAGGTTCCCCCTCACTACTGACTGTGGACCCAAGGTTCCCCTCACTACTGACTGTAGACCCAAGGTTCCCCCTCACTACTGACTGTAGACCCAAGGTTCCCCCTCACTACTGACTGTAGACCCAAGGTTCCCCTCACTACTGACTGTAGACCCAAGGTTCCCCCTCACAACTGACTGTGCACCCAAGGTTTCCCTCACTACTGACTGTAACCCAAGGTTCCCCTCACTACTGACTGTGGGACCTAAGTTTCCCCTCACTACTGACTGTAGACCTCAAGGTTCCCCCTCACTACTGACTGTAAACCCAAGGTTCCCCCTCACTACTGACTGTAGACCCAAGGTTCACCTCACTACTGACTGTAGACCCAAGGTTCCCCCTCACTACTGACTGTAGACCCAAGGTTCCCCTCTACTACAAGACTCTTGAGACCCAAGGTTCCCCTCACTACTGACTGTGGACCCAAGGTTCCTCCTCACTACTGACTGTAAACCCAAGGTTCTCCTCACTACTGACTGTGGACCTAAGGTTCCCCCTCACTACTGACTGTAGACACAAGGTTACCCCTCACTACTGACTGTAGACCCAAGGTTCCCCCTCACTACTGACTGTAGACCCAAGGTTCCCCTCACTACTGACTGTAGACCCAAGGTTCCCCCTCACTACTGACTGTAGACCAAGGTTCCCCCTCACTACTGACTGTAGACCCAAGGTTCCCCCTCACTACTGACTGTAGACCCAAGGTTCCCCCTCACTACTGACTGTAGACCAAGGTTCCCCCTCACTACTGACTAGTAGACCCAAGGTTCCCCTCACTACTGACTGTAGACCCAAGGTTCCCCTCACATACTGACTGTGGACCCAAGGTTCTCCCTCACTACTGACTGTAGACCCAAGGTTCCCCTCACTACTGACTGTGGACCTAAGGTTCCCCTCACTACTGACTGTGGACCCAAGGTTCTCCCTCACAACTGACTGTGGACCCAAGGTTCCCCTCACTACTGACTGTAGACCCAAGGTTCTCCCTCACTACTGACTGTAGACCAAAGGTTCCCCTCACTACTGACTGTAGACCAAGGTTCCCCTCACTACTGACTGATAGACCCAAGGTTCCCCCTCACTACTGACTGTAGACCCAAGGTTCCCCCCCCCACTACTGACTGTAGACCCAAGGTTCCCCCTCACTTCTGACTATAGACCCAAGGTTCCCCCTCACTACTGACTGTAGACCCAAGGTTCCCCCTCACTACTGACTGGAGACCTAAGGTTCCCCCTCACTACTGACTGTGGACCTAAGGTTCCCCCTCACTACTGACTGTGGACCTAAGGTTCTCCCTCACTACTGACTGTAGACCCAAGGTTCACCCTCACTACTGACTGTAGACCCAAGGTTCCCCCTCACTAATGACTGTAGACTCAAGGTTTACCCTCACTACTGACTGTAGATTCAAGGTTCCCCCTTACTACTGACTGTAGACCAAAGGTTCCCCCTCACTACTGACTGTAGACCCAAGGTTCCCCCTCACTACTGACTGTAGACCCAAGGTTTACCCTCACTACTGACTGTAGACCCAAGGTTCCCCCTCACTACTGACTGAAGACCCAAGGTTTACCCTCACTACTGACTGTAGACCCAAGGTTCCCCCTCACTACTGACTGTAGACCCAAGGTTCCCCCTCACTACTGACTGTAGACCCAAGGTTTACCCTCATTACTGACTGTAGACCCAAGGTTCCCCCTCACTACTGACTGTAGACCCAAGGTTCCCCCTCACTACTGACTGTGGACCTAAGGTTCTCCCTCACTACTGACTGTGGACCCAAGGTTCCCCCTCACTACTGACTGTAGACCAAAGGTTCCCTCTCACTACTGACTGTAGACCCAAGGATCCCCCTCACTACTGACTGTAGACCCAAGGTTCCCCCTCACTAATGACTGTAGACCCAAGGTTCCCCCTCACTACTGACTGTAGACCCAAGGTTCCCCCTCACTACTGACTGTAGACCCAAGGATCCCCCTCACTACTGACTGTGGACCCAAGGTTCCCCCTCACTACTGACTGTAGACCTAAGGATCCCCCCCCCCTCCACTACTGACTGTGACACCTCTTCAGACTTGTCAGTGTTGCCACTTCTTCTTATATTCCACCTCGTGTTTCTCTATATTGGTAATACTATCCCAGATTTTCTTTCGGCTCCTCACATTTCCTGCTGGACTCCCAGGGTTCTGGATGGTCTGACACATTTCAGAGAGGGTTTCCAAGACTTCCTACGAGGCTCAGGTTTGGTGAGGTGACTGATTTTAGAGGTGAGTACCACGAGACGTACAATGGGAGGAAGGACTGGCAGGGAGAGGGAAAGAGGTGGCATGTGAAGTGTGTGTGTGTGTGTGTGTGTGTGGGGAGGGAGGGAGGTGAGAGCTGTGAGAGGATATCTGAGTGGTGGCTGGAGTCCCGGGGAGATGAGGGAGAAACAAGAGTGGTGACATGGGTGCCAAAGAAAAGGGAGGGAGAGGTGAGAGTGGTAGCAGAAGACCCCAGGAGGTGAGAGAGGGGGAGGGAGAAGTGAGAGTGGTAGCAGGAGAGCCCAGGAGGTGAGGGAGAGGTGAGAGTGGAGGTCGAGTTACCGGAGAGGTGAGGGAGGTTGGGAGAGAGATGAGAGTGGCATGAGTACTGGGGAGGTGAGGGAGGTGGGGAGGGAGAGGTAAGAGCGATGGCATCAGTACTGGGGAGGTGAGGGAGGTAGGGAGGGAGAGGTAAGAGCGATGGCATCAGTACTGGGGAGGTGAGGGAGGTAGGGAGGGAGAGGTAAGAGCGGTGACATGATTACTGGGGAGGTGAGGGAGGCGGGGAGGGAGAGGTGAAAGCGGTGGCATGAGTACTGGGGAGGTGAGGGAGGCGGGGAGGGAGAGGTGAGAGCGATGGCATGAGTACTGGGGAGGTGAGGTATATAAAACGGGGAGGAATAACTGTGTTCAATGGGGACATCTCCCCAGACGCCTCCCCAATCTCCCCCCTCCCCTGCAACACCCCAGTGTGGAGCCAGCTATATATACCCATCACCTACCACACTGTATCACCCACACCTGTTGTCCTCAGTAGGACCCAGTCTGAGCGATTTCCCTCCCATCACCTCTGGACATCTACGTCACTCGGATATTTCCTCTGCTCATAAACTGACGGTTCTGCCCAAGCTCTAAGGTCATATTAGCACACAAGGGTAAACTGTATCAATTCTTTGAAAAGTGTTATCATAAGTTCTCTCTCGTCGTAATGGCTTGCATTATCCATATTCTGTGAAGGTACTGCGGTCGTTATGTTATCTGCTGGAGCAGTGGTCAGACATAACTGCTGCCAAGTCTTGCCCAGAACATGATGGCAGATATTTATGGTGATGGTTCCATCTAGCTTTCGGGACGTGTCTTTACTTCCCCAGTTCCCACGTAACATAGAAACCTTCCAGCACTTGAGAGCCTAGCGAAAGACTATACCTATCTGGTCTTCTCTGGATATGGAACTAGTCTGTGTTTGTGACTAGCCTACATAGGAAATACGATCCAGTACAGAAGCAAGCAGTTCCTTTAGGGTTAAGGTGACCATGGAGACATTTCAATCTCCACCTTTCCAGATAATCCTATCTTCTGCAGTGTGTGTGTGTGTGTGTGTGTGTGTGTGTGTGCCACGACATACCATCGTCAATGTGAAGAGCTTAACGTGAACTTTGTGTAGGCGTCAGCATTCTCCTGGTTTCCCAGCATCTGTAAATTTAATGCCAGTGGTCAAGCCACTGAGGAAGCCGCCATCTCTCTACCTTGAAACCATGTTGGCCAGGGTTACCAACACTGCTCAAGGCCACACTGACTGACCGTGAAGCCTCCTCTTCTCCTGGTAGTCTCAGCGGTGTAGGATGTTTGTGCTGACGGTCACTACTTTGCTATGGAAGTATTCCTCCGCCTCCAGGCTGCTACAGGTCCTCTCAAAGTAATCTTCTCGTTCAGCGAATACACAAAATTCCTTCATTCAAACTCTATACGTGGAAATACACCTGCCCCCCTCCCTGCACTCCCCACTGCACGGTCCGAACACGACGCCTGGAATCAGTTGTCTGCTCTGGACACTTGGCGTGCCTTCCCCAGTGAGCTGCCGCCTCACGAGGAGGACAGGAACATGTGTGTCTCCTTGTAAAGTTGTGCTACACTGAAGAACCTTTAACATTTCCTTGCTGATGAAACGGTGTATTTCCCTGGCCAGCCTTCCTGGTGGCTCTTCACCGACCACGAACTGTATCATCTATGTCTCCATGATCATCACCCCTTCCCCCCAACGCGTCAATCAATGTACAGTGGTTACATGGCCAGCCTCTACATGCAGTGGCGCAGCATCCACACCTCGCAGTCTGTGAGGACTTTTATACGGCCAGGTTACCACACACCTGTGCCACATACAGCCACCTGTACCACCTTCAGGATGTTACCACACACTTGTGCCACATACAGCCACCTGTACCACCTTCAGGATGTTAACACACACCTGTGCCACATACAGCCACCTGTACCACCTTCAGGATGTTAACACACACCTGTGCCACATACAGCCACCTGTACCACCTTCAGGATGTTACCACACACCTATGCCACATACAGCCACCTGTACCACCTTCTGGATGTTCTCGTTTCTATCCTGTCAGGACTACATTTGAGTCCGACCTGCTGAAGTTAGCAAGGCAAGAGTCTACACCTCCTTAACCATTCTACAACTTCCTGTAAGTTTTGCTTCTTGTACCTCACAGAACTCTGCAACAAGAAACATTTTCATCACATCAAAAGAGAATTTAAACACTTCTTCCAAGTCCAACTACAACCCCTCGCGTGTCCACAACTAACTGTCCACCCGGGTTGTAGTCAGGTGTCAACAACTGACCGTCCGAAATACATATATGTTTACAAGAACGTTCCAGGCACCACACAGGCCCGGGTCCGTGTGTTCAGAACTTCCTGAAGTGTGTATGATCTAAGTTATCGTATGATGGCGACATGATGTGCTGCTTACCCTGTGTTGTGTATGTTGTATAACTGTACGTTAATAAGTAGGAAGGATGTTGTAGAAGTTATTCTTGGCAGTGTATGATCTTCCCTCTGTATGCCAGTGAGTATGATGTATTACTCTCAAGTGTCTATATATATATATATATATATATATATATATATATATATATATATATATATATATATATGCTTGTGGCATGAGAAGAGTGGGAGGTGGGTTGATTAGAAAGGGTAGTGAGTGGTGGGATGAAGAAGTAAGAGTATTAGTGAAAGAGAAGAGAGAGGCATTTGGACGATTTTTGCAGGGAAAAAATGCAATTGAGTGGGAGAAGTATAAAAGAAAGAGACAGGAGGTCAAGAGAAAGGTGCAAGAGGTGAAAAAAAGGGCAAATGAGAGTTGGGGTGAGAGAGTATCATTAAATTTTAGGGAGAATAAAAAGATGTTCTGGAAGGAGGTAAATAAAGTGCGTAAGACAAGGGAGCAAATGGGAACTTCAGTGAAGGGCGCAAATGGGGAGGTGATAACAAGTAGTGGTGATGTGAGAAGGAGATGGAGTGAGTATTTTGAAGGTTTGTTGAATGTGTTTGATGATAGAGTGGCAGATATAGGGTGTTTTGGTCGAGGTGGTGTGCGAAGTGAGAGGGTTAGGGAAAATGATTTGGTAAACAGAGAAGAGGTAGTGAAAGCTTTGCGGAAGATGAAAGCCGGCAAGGCAGCAGGTTTGGATGGTATTGCAGTGGAATTTATTAAAAAAGGGGGTGACTGTATTGTTGACTGGTTGGTAAGGTTATTTAATGTATGTATGACTCATGGTGAGGTGCCTGAGGATTGGCGGAATGCGTGCATAGTGCCATTGTACAAAGGCAAAGGGGATAAGAGTGAGTGCTCAAATTACAGAGGTATAAGTTTGTTGAGTATTCCTGGTAAATTATATGGGAGGGTATTGATTGAGAGGGTGAAGGCATGTACAGAGCATCAGATTGGGGAAGAGCAGTGTGGTTTCAGAAGTGGTAGAGGATGTGTGGATCAGGTGTTTGCTTTGAAGAATGTATGTGAGAAATACTTAGAAAAGCAAATGGATTTGTATGTAGCATTTATGGATCTGGAGAAGGCATATGATAGAGTTGATAGAGATGCTCTGTGGAAGGTATTAAGAATATATGGTGTGGGAGGAAAGTTGTTAGAAGCAGTGAAAAGTTTTTATCGAGGATGTAAGGCATGTGTACGTGTAGGAAGAGAGGAAAGTGATTGGTTCTCAGTGAATGTAGGTTTGCGGCAGGGGTGTGTGATGTCTCCATGGTTGTTTAATTTGTTTATGGATGGGGTTGTTAGGGAGGTAAATGCAAGACTTTTGGAAAGAGGGGCAAGTATGAAGTCTGTTGGGGATGAGAGAGCTTGGGAAGTGAGTCAGTTGTTGTTCGCTGATGATACAGCGCTGGTGGCTGATTCATGTGAGAAACTGCAGAAGCTGGTGACTGAGTTTGGTAAAGTGTGTGGAAGAAGAAAGTTAAGAGTAAATGTGAATAAGAGCAAGGTTATTAGGTACAGTAGGGTTGAGGGTCAAGTCAATTGGGAGGTGAGTTTGAATGGAGAAAAACTGGAGGAAGTGAAGTGTTTTAGATATCTGGGAGTGGATCTGGCAGCGGATGGAACCATGGAAGCGGAAGTGGATCATAGGGTGGGGGAGGGGGCGAAAATTCTGGGGCCTTGAAGAATGTGTGGAAGTCGAGAACATTATCTCGGAAAGCAAAAATGGGTATGTTTGAAGGAATAGTGGTTCCAACAATGTTGTATGGTTGCGAGGCGTGGGCTATGGATAGAGTTGTGCGCAGGAGGATGGATGTGCTGGAAATGAGATGTTTGAGGACAATGTGTGGTGTGAGGTGGTTTGATCGAGTGAGTAACGTAAGGGTAAGAGAGATGTGTGGATATAAAAAGAGCGTGGTTGAGAGAGCAGAAGAGGGTGTTTTGAAGTGGTTTGGGCACATGGAGAGAATGAGTGAGGAAAGATTGACCAAGAGGATATATGTGTCGGAGGTGGAGGGAACGAGGAGAAGAGGGAGACCAAATTGGAGGTGGAAAGATGGAGTGAAAAAGATTTTGTGTGATCGGGGCCTGAACATGCAGGAGGGTGAAAGGAGGGCAAGGAATAGAGTGAATTGGAGCGATGTGGTATACCGGGGTTGACGTGCTGTCAGTGGATTGAATCAAGGCATGTGAAGCGTCTGGGGAAAACCATGGAAAGCTGTGTAGGTATGTATATTTGCGTGTGTGGACGTATGTATATACATGTGTATGGGGGGGGCTGGGCCATTTCTTTCGTCTGTTTCCTTGCGCTACCTCGCAAACGCGGGAGACAGCGACAAAGTATAAAAAAAAAAAAAAAAAAAAAATATATATATATATATATATATATATATATATATATATATATATATATATATATATATATATGTTGTATAACTCTATGTTGTGCATAATGTGGACGTCTACAAGATGACTAGTACTGTTTGTATCATGAAGTTGGTGGAGGTAAACATTGTCTGGTAGCCTGGTGTAGTGACTGCATCACGCCCTCACCACTCTCTCCACGTACTGCTATTTTGGAGATTTTGGAGGTATTTATTTCCTCCTCTCATTCGTAAGGGGGTAGCGAGGCTCAACCAGACCTAGTCACGGGGTCCCGTGCAAGCAGGGTAGCACTGCCAGGGGAAGAGATGACGCTGTCTTCCCTCTACAGAACCAGTAATGGGAGAACTCTTCTGTGGCACCACCATGCCCACACCACCTGGCCAGAACACGCCAACGTGGAACTAACGTCAAACATTCCAGTCTTAATGATAAAAGGATAAGACACGACGTGATCAGCGAGACGTCTGCGAAGAAATGAGACACTCTACTAAGAACCAAATAACCAAAGGCCACGTTCCCCACTCGAAAGATGCAGGGAGCATAAACCAGAGCAAAGAACATGGAGAAGGTCTACACGAGATTGAGGGAGACGATCCTGTGAAGGAGACGAAAACGATTTGCAGGAAGCAACATACTCACCAAAGCTGCTACCCATCGATGGCTGGCATTAACATCAGACACGTTTAAAATTGCTCAAAGTCGTACGAGGTAAACTGACTGATCTTATGGCATCGACTAACCTATATAACCCAGGACAACAGGCCTCCGTGTCTCTCTCTGACCACTCTGGTGAGGTCATACAGGCCCTGGGCAGCATGCACAATAACGACGTGTTATATACAGACACTTCGAGCCAAATCATTTGACAACTACGACCATTGTGCCATACCACATAGAATGTGTATGATGGGAATCACCGGCAAAACTGTAAGTCGGATATACAACTTGATAACTAACACATCACAACACGTTGTATATACAACTTGATAACTAACACATCACAACACGTTGTATATACAACTTGATAACTAACACATCACAACACGTTGTATATACAACTTGATAACTAACACATCACAACACATTGTATATACAACTTGATAACTAACACATCACAACACATTGTATATACAACTTGATAACTAACACATCACAACACGTTGTATATACTTGTTAACCAACAGATCACAACACATTGTATATACAACTTGTTAACTAACAGATCACAACACATTGTATATACAACTTGTTAACCAACAGATCACAACACATTGTATATACAACTTGTTAACTAAAAGATCACAACACATTGTATATACAACTTGATAACTAACACATCACAACACATTGTATATACAACTTGATAACTAACACATCACACGTTGTATATACTTGTTAACCAACAGATCACAACACATTGTATATACAACTTGATAACTAACACATCACAACACATTGTATATACAACTTGATAACTAACACATCACAACACGTTGTATATACAACTTGATAACTAACACATCACAACACGTTGTATATACAACTTGATAACTAACACATCACAACACGTTGTATATACAACTTGATAACTAACACATCACAACACGTTGTATATACAACTTGATAACTAACACATCACAACACATTGTATATACAACTTGATAACTAACACATCACAACACGTTGTATATACAACTTGATAACTAACACATCACAACACATTGTATATACAACTTGATAACTAACACATCACAACACATTGTATATACAACTTGATAACTAACACATCACAACACATTGTATATACAACTTGATAACTAACACATCACAACACGTTGTATATACTTGTTAACCAACAGATCACAACACATTGTATATACAACTTGTTAACTAACAGATCACAACACATTGTATATACAACTTGTTAACCAACAGATCACAACACATTGTATATACAACTTGTTAACTAAAAGATCACAACACATTGTATATACAACTTGATAACTAACACATCACAACACATTGTATATACAACTTGATAACTAACACATCACACGTTGTATATACTTGTTAACCAACAGATCACAACACATTGTATATACAACTTGATAACTAACACATCACAACACACTGTATATACAACTTGATAACTAACACATCACAACACATTGTATATACAACTTGATAACTAACACATCACAACACATTGTATATACAACTTGATAACTAACACATCACAACACATTGTATATACAACTTGATAACTAACACATCACAACACATTGTATATACAACTTGATAACTAACACATCACAACACGTTGTATATACTTGTTAACCAACAGATCACAACACATTGTATATACAACTTGTTAACTAACAGATCACAACACATTGTATATACAACTTGTTAACCAACAGATCACAACACATTGTATATACAACTTGTTAACTAAAAGATCACAACACATTGTATATACAACTTGATAACTAACACATCACAACACATTGTATATACAACTTGATAACTAACACATCACACGTTGTATATACTTGTTAACCAACAGATCACAACACATTGTATATACAACTTGTTAACGAACAGATCACAACACATTGTATATACAACTTGTTAACCATCAGATCACAACACATTGTATATACAACTTGTTAACTAAAAGATCACAACACATTGTATATACAACTTGTTAACTAACACATCACAACACATTGTATATACAACTTGATAACTAACACATCACAACACGTTGTATATACTTGTTACCAACAGATCACAACACGTTGTATATACAACTTGTTAACCAACAGATCACAACACATTGTATATACAACTTGTTAACCAACAGATCACAACACATTGTATGTACAACTTGTTAACTAAAAGATCACAACACATTGTATATACAACTTGTTAACTAACAGATCACAACACATTGCATATACAACTTGTTAACTAAAAGATCACAACACATTGTATATACAACTTGTTAACTAACAGATCACAACACATTGTATATACAACTTGTTAACTAAAAGGTCACAACACATTGTATATACAACTTGTTAACTAACAGATCACAACACATTTCATATACAACTTGTTAACTAAAAGATCACAACACATTGTATATACAACTTGTTAACTAAAAGATCACAACACATTGTATATACAACTTGTTAACCAACAGATCACATGTTGTATATACAACTTGTTAACCAACAGATCACATGTTGTATATACATCTTGTTAACTAACAGATCACAACATGTTGTGGCCAGTCAGATGTTTTCAGGGTGTGCACGGTCAAGAGCAGCGTCCCTCAAGATCATATACTTGCGCCCCGTCTGTTCCTCACTGTTACCTCTGTGGTTGACACAAGCACGAGTCACAGCTTGGTATCCCTGTTTGCTGTGGATGACGTCAGGAGATCAGTGCGAGGGTGAGCCAGGTTCCCCATCCATACCCTGGTCTTACATGATCTAATTCAAAGTCATAAAGAAAATGATTACCTCTAAAGTTTCCACAATTCCATTACTCGCCCTCAAGGTTCCTCTCCAATTCCATTATCGTGTCATTATTGACCATTATTACCCAACTCCAAGCACAAGATCATCATTTTCCCATTTCCCGGTTGCTGTCCTCAGCACGAAGGTCAAGTAATAAGGGGCAAATCAGTTCCTGTGGTCTTACCAGGTGACGTAATATCACAATTCAGATTTTTCTGAGTGTAGAAAGTCATCTCATCTTGTGTCCATTTCCCACTGCAGATCCAGGTATTCCCACCCAGTCCATTTCTGTCTGGCTACAATCCCCTACTATTACAATCCTTCATCTCCAAACTGGGTTCGCCTGGTTGGCGCCCCCAGCAGCCAGCGAGAGACTTTCAAATATTTTCCAAAGTCAGTATATAATGTTTACACAAATGGCGGAAGCGGGGAGGAGGGGGATCTTCTAATAACTTTTCTCACAATCTACTTCCATATCAGTAGCGTTCATGAGGACCTGTTTTCGAGGTTTATCGACCGTGAATCGTGATACATCTTCCCCCGTCCGCACAACACTGAACATCTTCAGTGTATTCAGTCGCTCCCAACACTATGATTTCTTAAGGATGTCGACCCAGGCTGTAAGGGAGCTATGACGTCATTCGTAACACTGCAGTTCGGGCCGAGTATTAGCGGCCTGAAGAACGGATCTCCTCCCTCACACGCCAACTGGAGCCATCCTGGCAACATTGTGGTTGAGGTAAGGGGAAGTGATGGTGCACCTTTTCTGTCTGGTATTACGTTCTGTATTTCATCACCTTCATCAGACAGTGGATCTTCAAGTTACCTCCACTGGATAAACAGCGTGGTGGTAACACTGGCCCACTGGATGGCTCGATATACACTGGCTACACCTGCACAGTGTCTACCAGTAATGTGACTGTGTACTTGGCCCTCCGGTGTCGCAGGACGCGGCCATTTTATGAACATCACACACAACGGAAACAATTTGCAATGTGCCAGTGTTGCAAGCTGACACATTCTCCCTCTAAGGATGTTCACACACCATCACGATGCGCCACTACCATCCATCCAGCCCACAGTAAACCTTAAAAAGATGAATTACCCACCTTAAACTGGCCAGAGGGGATGGTGTATATATACCGGGCTGGATGTAGACGCCAGACACATATGACTTATACAGTACATACCTCCCACCTACCTGCCATACAACACACCACCTGCCTGCTATACAACACACCACCTGTACCACCTGCCTGCCATACAGCACATCACCTGTACCACCTACCTGCCATACAACACATCACCTATACCACCTACCTGACATACAAAACATCACCTGTACCACCCATCAGCTTCCCATACAACACATCACCTGTACCACTTACCTGCCATACAACACACCACCTGAACCACCTACCTGAGATACAACACCACCTGCACCACCTACCTGCCATACAACACCACCTGTACCACCTACCTGCCATACAACAACACCTGTACAACCTACCTGCCATAAGACACACCACCTGTACCACCATCCTTCCATACAACACATCATCTGTGCCGCCTGCCTGCCATACAACACATCACCTGTACCACCTACCTGTCATACAACACATCACCTGTACCACCTGCCTGCCATACAACACATTATCTATACCACCTACCTGCCATACAACACATCATCTGTACCACCTACCTGCCATACAACACATCCTCTGTACCACCTATCTGCCATAAAACATCACCTATACCACCTATCTACCATACAACACATCACCTTTACCACCTACCTGCCATACAACACATCACCTGTACCACCCTCCTGCCATACAACACATCATCTGTACCACCTGCCTGCCATACAAACACATTATCTATACAAACCCTACCTGCCATGAAACATCACCTGTACCACCTACCTGCCATACAACACATCCTGTACCACCTACCTGCATAAAACATCACCTATACACCTATCTACCATACAGCACATCAACTTACACCTACCTGCCATACAACACATCACTTGTACCACCTAACCTGCCATATAAACACCACCTGTATCACTTACCTGCCCTACTACAAAACCACCTGTACCACCTACCTGCCATACAACACATCACCTGCACCACCTGCCTGCCATTACAACACCACCGTACCACCTACTGCCATACAACACATCACTGTAACCACCTACGTGCCATAAAAACATCACCTATACCACTTACCTGCCATACAACACATCACCTGTACCACCTACACGCCATACAACACATCAACTGTACCATCAACCTGCCATACAACACATCACCTGTACCACCAACCTGCCATACAACACCACCTTTACCACCTACACTGCCATACAACACATCAACTATACCACATTCCTGCCATGCAATACATCACCTGTACCACCCTCCTGCCATACAACACATCACCTGTACCACCTACCTGCCATACAACACATCAACTATACCACATACCTGCCATGCAATACATCACCTGTACCACCCTCCTGCCATACAACACATCACCTGTACCATCTACCTGCCATACGACACATCACCTGCACCTCCGACCTGCCATAGAATACATCTCCTGTACCATCTACCTCCCATACAACACATCACTTGTACCACCTACCTGCCATATAACACACCACCTGTATCACTACCTGCCATACATACACATCACCTGTACCACCTACCTGCCATACAACACATCACCTGTACCACCTACCTGCCATACAACACACCACTTGTACCACCCACCTACCTGCCATACAACACATCACCTGCACCACCTACCGTTCATACAACACAAGTGTACCACCTAACTGCAATACAACACACCACCTGTACCACTAACCTGCCATACAACACCACCTTTACCATCTACCTGCCATACAACACATCACCTCACCACCTACCTGCCATACAACACATCACCTGCACCACCTACCTGCCATACAACACACCACCTGTACGACCTACCGTTCATACAACACATCAAGTGTACCACTAACCTGCCATACAACACATCACCTGCACCACATACCGTTCATACAACACATCAAGTGTACCACCTACCTGTCATACAAAACATCACCTGTACCACCTACCTGAAATACAATACACCACCTGTACCACCTGCCTGCCATACAACACATCATCTGTACCACCTACCTGCCATACAAAACATCACCTGTACCACCTACCTGCCACAAAACACATCACTTGTACCACCTGCCTGCCATACAATACATCACCTGTACCACCTACCAGCCATACAACACACCACCTGTACCACCCACCAGCTTGCCATACAACACATCACCTGAACCACTTACCTGCCATACAACACACCACCTGAACCACCTACCTGCCATACAACACCACTTGCACCACCTACCTGCCATACAACACATCACCTGTATCACCTACCTGCCATACAACACCACCTGTACAATCTACCTGCCATACAACACAACACCTGTACCACCTACCTGCCATACAACACATTACCTATACCACCTACCTGCCATAAGACACACCACCTGTACCACCAACCTCCATACAAACACATCACCTGTACCACCTACCTGCAACACACACTATCACCTGACCACCTAACCTGTCATAACAACACCACTGTACCACCTGCCTGCCATACAACACATACCTATACCACCTACCTGCCATAAACACACACTATACCACCTACCTGCCCTAAAACACATCACTTACCACCTACCTGCCATACAACACATCACTGTACCACCTACCTGCATATAACACACCACCTGTATCACTACCTGCCATACAAACACACCTGTACCACCTACCTGCCATACAACACACACCTGTACCACCTACCTGCCATACAAACACACCACCTGAACCACCTACCTGACATACACACTTTTACCACCTACCTGCCATAAAACATCACCTATACCCCCTACCTGCCATCAACACAACACTACACATCACACATGTAACCACTCCTGCCATAACAACACAATCACTATACACTACCGCTAACACACCACCATGTAACCACCCTGCCTGCCATACAACACATCACCTGTACCACCTACCTACCATATAACACAGCACCTGTACCACCTACACGCCATAAAACACATCACCTTACCACCTACCTGCCATACAGCACAACATCTGTACCACCTACCTGCCATAAAACACATCACCTATACCACCTACCTGACATACAAAACATCACCTGTACCACCTACCTGCCATATAACACATCACTTGTACCACCTACCTGCCATACAACACACCACCTGTACCACCCATCAGCTTGCCATACAACACATCACCTGTACCACTTACCTGCCATACAACACACCACCTGAACCACCTACCTGAGATACAACACCACCTGCACCACCTACCTGCCATACAACACATCACCTGTATCACCTACCTGCCATACAACACCACCTGTACCACCTACCTGCCATACAACAACACCTGTACAACCTACCGCCATAAGACACACCACCTGTACCACCAACCTACCATACAACACATCACCTGTACCACCTGCTGCCATACAACACATCACCTGTACCACCTACCTGTCATACAACACATCACCTGTACCACCTGCCTGCCATACAACACATTATCTATACCACCTACCTGCCATACAACACATCATCTGTACCACCTGCCTACCATACAACACATTATCTATACCACCTACCTGCCATACAACACATCACCTGTACCACCTACCTGCCATAGAACACATCCTCTGTACCACCTACCTGCCATAAAACATCACCTATACCACCTATCTACCATACAACACATCACCTTTACCACCTACCTGCCATACAACACATCACTTGTACCACCTACCTGCCATATAACACACCACCTGTATCACTTATCTGCCATACTACACACCACCTGTACCACCTACCTGCCATACAACACATCACCTGCACCACCTGCCTGCCATACAACACCACCCGTACCACCTACCTGCCATACAACACATCATCTGTACCACCTACCTGCCATAAATCAATCACCTATACCACCATACCTGCCATGCAACACATCACCTGTACCACCTACACACCATACACACATCACCTGTACCATCTACCTGCCATACAACACCACCTTTACCACCTACCTGCCATACAACACATCACCTGTACCACCCTCCTGCCATACAACACATCACCTGTACCACCTACCTGACATACGACACATTATCTATACCACCTACCTGCCATACAACACATCACCTGTACCACCTACCTGCCATACAACACACTCTTACACCTACTGCTAAAACTCACCTACCCCTATCAAAACACATCACCTATACCACCTATCATACCAAATTGTACCAACCACCAATCAACCTTATCACTACCTGCCATACTACACACCACCTGTACTACCTACCTGCCATACAACACATCACCTGCACCACCTGCCTGCCATACAACACCACCTGTACCACCTACCTGCCATACAACACATCATCTGTACCACCTACCTGCCATAAAACATCACCTATACCACCTACCTGCCATGCAACACATCACCTGTACCACCTACACACCATACAACACATCACCTGTACCATCTACCTGCCATACAACACCACCTTTACCACCCACCTGCCATACAACACATCAACTATACCACCTACCTGCCATACAACACATCACCTGTACCACCCTCCTGCCATACAACACATCACCTGTACCACCTACCTGGCATACGACACATCACCTGCACCTCCTACCTGCCATACAACACATCTCCTGTACCACCAACTTGCCATGCAACACCATCTTTACCACCTACCTGCCATCAACACATCTCCTGTCCTGTACCACCAACCTGCCATAAAACACCATCTTTACCACCTACCTGCCATACAACACATCACCTTTCCCACCTACCTGGTATACAACACACCACCTGTATCACCTACCTGCCATAGAACACATCACCTGTACCATCTACCTGCCATACAGCACATCACCTGTACCACCCCTGCCATACAAACACACCTACACCACCGACATCAACCTGTATCACACTCCATAAACACATCACCTGTACCATCTACCTGCCATACAAGACATCACCTGTACCACCCACCTACCTGCCATACAACACATCACCTGCACCACCTACCGTTCATACAACACATCAAGTGTACCACCTACCTGCCATACAACACATCACCTGTACCACCTATCTGCCATACAACACATCACCTGCACCACCTACCGTTCATACAACACATCAAGTGTACCACCTATCTGCCATACAACATATCACCTGTACCACCTACCTGAAATACAACACCCCATCTGTACCACCTGCCTGCCATACAACACATCATCTGTAGTACCTACCTGCCATACAACACATCACCTGTACCACCTACCTGTCATACAACACATCATCTGTACCACCTACCTGCCATAGAACACATCACTTGTACCATCCACCTGCCATACAACATATCACCTGTACCACCTTCCTCCCAAACAATACATCACCTGTACCACCTACCTGCCACAGAACACATGACCTGCACCACCTACCTGCCATACAACAAACCACCTTTACCACCTACCTGCCACAGAACACATGACCTGTACCACCTACCTGCCATACAACACATGACCTGTACCACCTACCTGCCATACAACACATCACCTGTACACCTACCTGCCATACAACACATCACCTGTACACCACCTAGCCTGCCATACAACACATCACCTGTACCACCTGCCTGCCATACAACACATCACCTGTACCACCTGCCTGCCATACAACACACCACCTGTACCACCTACCTGCCATACAACACATCACTTGTACGACCCACCTGACCTACCATACAACACATCACCTGTACCACCTACCTGCCATACAACACGTCACCTTTAACTCCATGAATCATTCAAGTGAGACATTACAGCGGCCATACAACACTCCAATGATTCCCTTATAGAATACTGTACGCAAGATTCACACTTAGACAGTGATGGTCTTAACATCTGCTAGTGAATCATCCTCCAGTATAGCCCATACTGGTGCCTCCCTCCCCACCCAACTCACCCCCTTCCACCCCCGCATCGATCAGCTGGGGTCAAGGACTGGCTGGGTGGCCGCCACCACACACACACAACACACACACATGGTAAACACCCGACTCCAACCTTAACCTGAGCACCACCCACACACCCAGTACCGCCCACACCCACACAACCAGTACCACCCACACACCCAGTACCGCCCACACTTACACACCCAGTATCATCCACACACCCAGTGCCGCCCACACTTACACACCCAGTACCGCCCACACTCACACACCCAGTATCACCCAAACACCCAGTGCCGCCCACACCCACACAACCAGTACCACCCACACACCCAGTACCGCCCACACTTACACACCCAGTATCATCCACACACCCAGTGCCGCCCACACTTACACACCCAGTACCGCCCACACTCACACACCCAGTATCACCCAAACACCCAGTGCCGCCCACACCCACACAACCAGTACCGCCCACAACCCAGTACGCCCCCACTTACACACCAGTATACCACACCCCATGCCGCCACACCCACACACCCAGTACCGCCCACACTCACACACCCAGTATCACCCACACACCCAGTCCGCCCACACACACACACCCAGTACCGCCCACACCCACACAACCAGTACCACCCACACCCACACAACCAGTACCGCCCACACTTACACAACCAGTACCGCCCACACCCACACACCCATAACTGCCCACACCCACAACCCAGTACCGCCCACACCCACACAACCAGTATCACCCACACCCACACACCCAGTACCGCTCACACCCACACAACCAGTACCGCCAACACCTACACACCCAGTACCGCCCACACCCACACAACCAGTACCACCCACACCCACACACCCAGTACCGCCCACACCCACACAACCCTACGCCCAGACCCCAACCGTACCCACACCACAACCCAGTACCGCCCAACACACACAACCAGTATCACCACACCCACACACCCAGTACGCCCACACCCACACACTCAAGTACTGACCCACACCAACACAACCAGTACCGCCCACACCCACACAACCAGTATCACCCACACCCAGTACCGCCCACACCCACACAACCAGTATCACCCACACCCAGTACCGCCCACACCCACACAACCAGTACTGCCCAGACCCACACACCCAGTACAGCCCACACCCACACAACCAGTACCACCCACACCCACACACCCAGTACACCCACACTCACACCCAGTACCGCCCACACCCACACAACCAGTACCACTCACATCCACACACCCAGTACCGCCCACACCCACACACCCAGTACTGCCCACACCCACACACCCAGTACCGCCCACACACACACCCAGTACCGCCCACACCCACACAACCAGTACCGCCCACACCCACACAACCAGTACCACCCAAACCCACACACCCGGTACCGCTCACACCCACACACCCAGTACCGCCCACACCCACACAACCAGTACCATCCATACCCACACATCCAGTACCACCCACACCCACACAACCAGTACCGCCCACACCCACACAACCAGTACCACTCACATCCACAACCCAGTACCGCCCACACCCTCACACCCAGTACTGCCCACACCCACAAACCCAGTACCGCCCACACACACAACCCAGTACCGCCCACACACCCAGTACTGCCCACACCCACAAACCCAGTACCGCCCACACACACACACCCAGTACCGCCCACACCCACACAACCAGTACCGCCCACACCCACACACTCATTACCACCCACATCTACACACCCAGTACCGTCCACACCCACGCACCAAGTACCGCCCACACCCACACAACCAGTACCACCCATACCCACACATCCAGTACCACCCACACCCACACAACCAGTACCGCCCACACACACACACCCAATACCGTCAACACCCACACACTCAGTACCGCCCACACCCACACACTCAGTACCGCCCACACACACACACTCAGTACCGCCCACATCCAGTACCACCACACCAGTACCGCCAGTACCCCCATACCCAGTACCACCCACACTCACATACCCAGTACCGCCAACACTAACACACACAGTACCACCACACGACCCCACACACCAGTACGCCCACATCCCAGTACACCACCCACACCCAGTACCATCCACACCCACACACTCAGTACCGCCCACACCCACACCCAGTACCGCCCACACCCACACACCTAGTACCACCCACACCCACACACCCAGTACCGCCCACATCCACACACCTAGTACCACCCACACACCCATTACCACCCACACCCAGTACCGTCCACACCCACACACCCAGTACCGCCCACACCCACACACCCATTACCACCCATACCCACACAACCAGTACCGTCCACACCCACACACCCAGTACCGCCCACACTCACACAACCAGTACCACCCATACCCACACATCCAGTACCACCCACACCCACACAACCAGTACCGCCTACCCACACACCCAGTACCGTCCACACCCACACACTCAGTACCGCCCACACACACACCCAGTACCACCCACACCCACACACCCAGTGCCGCCCACACCCACACACCCAGTACGCCCATACCCACACACCCAGTACCGCCCACACTCACATACCCAGTACCGCCAACACTTACACACACAGTACCACCCACGACCACACACCCAGTACCGCCCACACCCAGTACTATCCACACCCACACACCAAGTACCACTCACACCCACACCCACCCAGTACCACCCACACCCAGTACCGCCCACACACACACACCCAGTAGATGGCCCATGCTTGGTGTGTTCTAGTGCAGGTTCTTTCTAAATCATTCACTGACCAGTTCACAATGTTCCTGCCGGTTGTACATAATACCGTGAACAATCTTGACTCTTAGATATCTCCAACGTTTTCTAATACTCAAGTTACTGTATCTCTCACTAACTTTACACTCTTCAAGTTACTGTATCTCTCACTAACTTTACACTCTTCAAGTTACTGTATCTCTCACTAACTTTACACTCTTGAAGTTACTGTATCTCTCACTAATTTTACACTCTTGAAGTTACTGTATCTCTCACTAACTTTACACTCTTCAAGTTACTGTATCTCACTAACTTTACACTCTTCAAGTTACTGTATCTCACTAACTTTACACTCTTCAAGTTACTGTATCTCACTAACTTTACACTCTTCAAGTTACTGTATCTCTCACTAATTTTACACTCTTGAAGTTACTGTATCTCTCACTAACTTTACACTCTTCAAGTTACTGTATCTCTCACTAACTTTACACTCTTCAAGTTACTGTATCTCTCACTAATTTTACACTCTTGAAGTTACTGTATCTCTCACTAACTTTACACTCTTCAAGTTACTGTATCTCTCACTAACTTTACACTCTTCAAGTTACTGTATCTCTCACTAACTTTACACTCTTCAAGTTACTGTATCTCACTAACTTTACACTCTTCAAGTTACTGTATCTCTCACTAACTTTACAGTCTTCAAGTTACTGTATCTCTCACTAACTTTACACTCTTCAAGTTACTGTATCTCACTAACTTTACACTCTTCAAGTTACTGTATCTCTCACTAATTTTACACTCTTGAAGTTACTGTATCTCACTAACTTTACACTCTTCAAGTTACTGTATCTCACTAACTTTACACTCTTCAAGTTACTGTATCTCTCACTAATTTTACACTCTTGAAGTTACTGTATCTCACTAACTTTACACTCTTCAAGTTACTGTATCTCACTAACTTTACACTCTTCAAGTTACTGTATCTCACTAACTTTACACTCTTCAAGTTACTGTATCTCACTAACTTTACACTCTTCAAGTTACTGTATCTCTCACTAATTTTACACTCTTGAAGTTACTGTATCTCTCACTAACTTTACACTCTTCAAGTTACTGTATCTCTCACTAATTTTACACTCTTGAAGTTACTGTATCTCTCACTAACTTTACACTCTTCAAGTTACTGTATCTCACTAACTTTACACTCTTCAAGTTACTGTATCTCACTAACTTTACACTCTTCAAGTTACTGTATCTCTCACTAATTTTACACTCTTGAAGTTACTGTATCTCTCACTAATTTTACACTCTTGAAGTTACTGTATCTCACTAACTTTACACTCTTCAAGTTACTGTATCTCTCACTAATTTTACACTCTTGAAGTTACTGTATCTCACTAACTTTACACTCTTCAAGTTACTGTATCTCTCACTAACTTTACACTCTTCAAGTTACTGTATCTCACTAACTTTACACTCTTCAAGTTACTGTATCTCTCACTAACTTTACACTCTTCAAGTTACTGTATCTCACTAACTTTACACTCTTCAAGTTACTGTATCTCACTAACTTTACACTCTTCAAGTTACTGTATCTCTCACTAACTTTACACTCTTCAAGTTACTGTATCTCTCACTAACTTTACACTCTTCAAGTTACTGTATCTCTCACTAATTTTACACTCTTGAAGTTACTGTATCTCACTAACTTTACACTCTTCAAGTTACTGTATCTCTCACTAACTTTACACTCTTCAAGTTACTGTATCTCTCACTAACTTTACACTCTTCAAGTTACTGTATCTCTCACTAACTTTACACTCTTCAAGTTACTGTATCTCTCACTAACTTTACACTCTTCAAGTTACTGTATCTCTCACTAACTTTACATTCTTCAAGTTACTGTATCTCACTAACTTTACACTCTTCAAGTTACTGTATCTCTCACTAACTTTACACTCTTCAAGTTACTGTATCTCTCACTAACTTTACACTCTTCAAGTTACTGTATCTCTCACTAACTTTACACTCTTCAAGTTACTGTATCTCACTAACTTTACACTCTTCAAGTTACTGTATCTCACTAACTTTACACTCTTCAAGTTACTGTATCTCACTAACTTTACACTCTTCAAGTTACTGTATCTCTCACTAATTTTACACTCTTGAAGTTACTGTATCTCTCACTAATTTTACACTCTTGAAGTTACTGTATCTCACTAACTTTACACTCTTCAAGTTACTGTATCTCTCACTAACTTTACACTCTTCAAGTTACTGTATCTCTCACTAACTTTACACTCTTCAAGTTACTGTATCTCACTAACTTTACACTCTTCAAGTTACTGTATCTCACTAACTTTACACTCTTCAAGTTACTGTATCTCACTAACTTTACACTCTTCAAGTTACTGTATCTCACTAACTTTACACTCTTCAAGTTACTGTATCTCACTAACTTTACACTCTTCAAGTTACTGTATCTCACTAACTTTACACTCTTCAAGTTACTGTATCTCTCACTAATTTTACACTCTTGAAGTTACTGTATCTCTCACTAATTTTACACTCTTGAAGTTACTGTATCTCACTAACTTTACACTCTTCAAGTTACTGTATCTCTCACTAATTTTACACTCTTGAAGTTACTGTATCTCTCACTAATTTTACACTCTTGAAGTTACTGTATCTCTCACTAATTTTACACTCTTGAAGTTACTGTATCTCTCACTAATTTTACACTCTTGAAGTTACTGTATCTCTCACTAATTTTACACTCTTGAAGTTACTGTATCTCTCACTAATTTTACACTCTTGAAGTTACTGTATCTCTCACTAATTTTACACTCTTGAAGTTACTGTATCTCACTAACTTTACACTCTTCAAGTTACTGTATCTCTCACTAATTTTACACTCTTGAAGTTACTGTATCTCTCACTAATTTTACACTCTTGAAGTTACTGTATCTCTCACTAATTTTACACTCTTGAAGTTACTGTATCTCTCACTAATTTTACACTCTTGAAGTTACTGTATCTCACTAACTTTACACTCTTCAAGTTACTGTATCTCTCACTAATTTTACACTCTTGAAGTTACTGTATCTCACTAACTTTACACTCTTCAAGTTACTGTATCTCACTAACTTTACACTCTTCAAGTTACTGTATCTCTCACTAATTTTACACTCTTGAAGTTACTGTATCTCTCACTAATTTTACACTCTTGAAGTTACTGTATCTCACTAACTTTACACTCTTCAAGTTACTGTATCTCTCACTAATTTTACACTCTTGAAGTTACTGTATCTCTCACTAACTTTACACTCTTCAAGTTACTGTATCTCTCACTAATTTTACACTCTTGAAGTTACTGTATCTCTCACTAATTTTACACTCTTGAAGTTACTGTATCTCTCACTAACTTTACACTCTTCAAGTTACTGTATCTCTCACTAATTTTACACTCTTGAAGTTACTGTATCTCTCACTAACTTTACACTCTTCAAGTTACTGTATCTCACTAACTTTACACTCTTCAAGTTACTGTATCTCACTAACTTTACACTCTTCAAGTTACTGTATCTCACTAACTTTACACTCTTCAAGTTACTGTATCTCACTAACTTTACACTCTTCAAGTTACTGTATCTCTCACTAACTTTACACTCTTCAAGTTACTGTATCTCTCACTAATTTTACACTCTTGAAGTTACTGTATCTCTCACTAACTTTACACTCTTCAAGTTACTGTATCTCACTAACTTTACACTCTTCAAGTTACTGTATCTCACTAACTTTACACTCTTCAAGTTACTGTATCTCTCACTAATTTTACACTCTTGAAGTTACTGTATCTCTCACTAATTTTACACTCTTGAAGTTACTGTATCTCTCACTAATTTTACACTCTTGAAGTTACTGTATCTCTCACTAATTTTACACTCTTGAAGTTACTGTATCTCTCACTAATTTTACACTCTTGAAGTTACTGTATCTCACTAACTTTACACTCTTCAAGTTACTGTATCTCTCACTAACTTTACACTCTTCAAGTTACTGTATCTCACTAACTTTACACTCTTCAAGTTACTGTATCTCTCACTAACTTTACACTCTTCAAGTTACTGTATCTCACTAACTTTACACTCTTCAAGTTACTGTATCTCTCACTAATTTTACACTCTTGAAGTTACTGTATCTCTCACTAATTTTACACTCTTGAAGTTACTGTATCTCACTAACTTTACACTCTTCAAGTTACTGTATCTCACTAACTTTACACTCTTCAAGTTACTGTATCTCACTAACTTTACACTCTTCAAGTTACTGTATCTCACTAACTTTACACTCTTCAAGTTACTGTATCTCTCACTAATTTTACACTCTTGAAGTTACTGTATCTCTCACTAACTTTACACTCTTCAAGTTACTGTATCTCTCACTAATTTTACACTCTTGAAGTTACTGTATCTCTCACTAATTTTACACTCTTGAAGTTACTGTATCTCACTAACTTTACACTCTTCAAGTTACTGTATCTCACTAACTTTACACTCTTCAAGTTACTGTATCTCACTAACTTTACACTCTTCAAGTTACTGTATCTCTCACTAACTTTACACTCTTCAAGTTACTGTATCTCTCACTAACTTTACACTCTTCAAGTTACTGTATCTCACTAACTTTACACTCTTCAAGTTACTGTATCTCACTAACTTTACACTCTTCAAGTTACTGTATCTCACTAACTTTACACTCTTCAAGTTACTGTATCTCACTAACTTTACACTCTTCAAGTTACTGTATCTCTCACTAACTTTACACTCTTCAAGTTACTGTATCTCTCACTAACTTTACACTCTTCAAGTTACTGTATCTCACTAACTTTACACTCTTCAAGTTACTGTATCTCTCACTAACTTTACACTCTTCAAGTTACTGTATCTCTCACTAACTTTACACTCTTCAAGTTACTGTATCTCACTAACTTTACACTCTTCAAGTTACTGTATCTCACTAACTTTACACTCTTCAAGTTACTGTATCTCTCACTAATTTTACACTCTTGAAGTTACTGTATCTCTCACTAATTTTACACTCTTGAAGTTACTGTATCTCACTAACTTTACACTCTTCAAGTTACTGTATCTCTCACTAATTTTACACTCTTGAAGTTACTGTATCTCTCACTAATTTTACACTCTTGAAGTTACTGTATCTCTCACTAATTTTACACTCTTGAAGTTACTGTATCTCACTAACTTTACACTCTTCAAGTTACTGTATCTCACTAACTTTACACTCTTCAAGTTACTGTATCTCACTAACTTTACACTCTTCAAGTTACTGTATCTCTCACTAACTTTACACTCTTCAAGTTACTGTATCTCACTAACTTTACACTCTTCAAGTTACTGTATCTCTCACTAACTTTACACTCTTCAAGTTACTGTATCTCACTAACTTTACACTCTTCAAGTTACTGTATCTCTCACTAACTTTACACTCTTCAAGTTACTGTATCTCTCACTAACTTTACACTCTTCAAGTTACTGTATCTCTCACTAATTTTACACTCTTGAAGTTACTGTATCTCTCACTAACTTTACACTCTTCAAGTTACTGTATCTCTCACTAATTTTACACTCTTGAAGTTACTGTATCTCTCACTAATTTTACACTCTTGAAGTTACTGTATCTCACTAACTTTACACTCTTCAAGTTACTGTATCTCACTAACTTTACACTCTTCAAGTTACTGTATCTCACTAACTTTACACTCTTCAAGTTACTGTATCTCACTAACTTTACACTCTTCAAGTTACTGTATCTCACTAACTTTACACTCTTCAAGTTACTGTATCTCACTAACTTTACACTCTTCAAGTTACTGTATCTCACTAACTTTACACTCTTCAAGTTACTGTATCTCACTAACTTTACACTCTTCAAGTTACTGTATCTCACTAACTTTACACTCTTCAAGTTACTGTATCTCTCACTAATTTTACACTCTTGAAGTTACTGTATCTCTCACTAACTTTACACTCTTCAAGTTACTGTATCTCACTAACTTTACACTCTTCAAGTTACTGTATCTCACTAACTTTACACTCTTCAAGTTACTGTATCTCACTAACTTTACACTCTTCAAGTTACTGTATCTCACTAACTTTACACTCTTCAAGTTACTGTATCTCTCACTAACTTTACACTCTTCAAGTTACTGTATCTCACTAACTTTACACTCTTCAAGTTACTGTATCTCACTAACTTTACACTCTTCAAGTTACTGTATCTCTCACTAACTTTACACTCTTCAAGTTACTGTATCTCTCACTAACTTTACACTCTTCAAGTTACTGTATCTCTCACTAACTTTACACTCTTCAAGTTACTGTATCTCACTAACTTTACACTCTTCAAGTTACTGTATCTCTCACTAACTTTACACTCTTCAAGTTACTGTATCTCTCACTAATTTTACACTCTTGAAGTTACTGTATCTCTCACTAATTTTACACTCTTGAAGTTACTGTATCTCTCACTAATTTTACACTCTTGAAGTTACTGTATCTCTCACTAATTTTACACTCTTGAAGTTACTGTATCTCTCACTAACTTTACACTCTTCAAGTTACTGTATCTCACTAACTTTACACTCTTCAAGTTACTGTATCTCTCACTAATTTTACACTCTTGAAGTTACTGTATCTCTCACTAATTTTACACTCTTGAAGTTACTGTATCTCACTAACTTTACACTCTTCAAGTTACTGTATCTCACTAACTTTACACTCTTCAAGTTACTGTATCTCTCACTAACTTTACACTCTTCAAGTTACTGTATCTCTCACTAATTTTACACTCTTGAAGTTACTGTATCTCACTAACTTTACACTCTTCAAGTTACTGTATCTCACTAACTTTACACTCTTCAAGTTACTGTATCTCTCACTAACTTTACACTCTTCAAGTTACTGTATCTCACTAACTTTACACTCTTCAAGTTACTGTATCTCTCACTAATTTTACACTCTTGAAGTTACTGTATCTCACTAACTTTACACTCTTCAAGTTACTGTATCTCACTAACTTTACACTCTTCAAGTTACTGTATCTCTCACTAATTTTACACTCTTGAAGTTACTGTATCTCACTAACTTTACACTCTTCAAGTTACTGTATCTCACTAACTTTACACTCTTCAAGTTACTGTATCTCTCACTAATTTTACACTCTTGAAGTTACTGTATCTCACTAACTTTACACTCTTCAAGTTACTGTATCTCACTAACTTTACACTCTTCAAGTTACTGTATCTCTCACTAATTTTACACTCTTGAAGTTACTGTATCTCACTAACTTTACACTCTTCAAGTTACTGTATCTCACTAACTTTACACTCTTCAAGTTACTGTATCTCTCACTAATTTTACACTCTTGAAGTTACTGTATCTCTCACTAATTTTACACTCTTGAAGTTACTGTATCTCTCACTAATTTTACACTCTTGAAGTTACTGTATCTCTCACTAATTTTACACTCTTGAAGTTACTGTATCTCTCACTAATTTTACACTCTTGAAGTTACTGTATCTCTCACTAATTTTACAGTCTTCCATGTATGTCGTGCCGAAGGGGACTAATTCTCGAGGGCAGACAGGTATCAAATGTCCTGTATCGTCTGGCCTCCGAGACAGTACTGTCTCAGTACGTCATGCCTGTACCGTCTGGCCTCCAGACAGTACTGTCTCAGTACGTCATGCCTGTACCGTCTGCTCGACAGTCTGTCCAGTACGTCATGCCTGTACCGTCTGGCCTCCGACAGTACTGTCTCAGTACGTCATGCCTGTACCGTCTGGCCTCCCGACAGTACTGTCTCAGTACGTCATGCCTGTACCGTCTGGCCTCCCGACAGTACTGTCTCAGTACGTCAGTTAGGAGAGCAGTATATATCATCTCAGCAGTGTTGCCAGTGTATGGGTGTGTACCGTGATGCGTGTGATCGTATATCATCTCAGCAGTGTTGCCAGTGTATGGGTGTGTACCTTGATGCGTGTGATCGTATATCTAACCCAACTCGTCATAGAGAGGCACAGGATCCTAGGGACCTTCTTACTAGTAAAGGACAAAGGCAAAAATTTTATTATATTCACTAACGATAAAAGATAAGTTATCATGACTCCCGAGTTCGTTAAAAGTGTTCTTACAGAATGTGACGTTCGTTCTAATCCAATGTTCCGTACTTTGACTTCCTCACGTCCTGTTCGAAGTGTTAAAAACCCGTTTCCATGACGGGCCACGTCCAGGTTCTGCCAAGTGGCCCACCGTCTGCCTTACCCACTCTGGATGTACAGGTGGGCCGTAGTGTCTGTAGTGTCCCTGGTTATTACTGATGCCGTAGTGTCTGTAGTGTCCCTGGTTATTACTGATGCCGTAGTGTCTGTAGTGTCCCTGGTTATTATTGATGCCGTAGTGTCTGTAGTGTCCCTGGTTATTACTGATGCCGTAGTGTCTGTAGTGTCCCTGGTTATTATTGATGCCGTAGTGTCTGTAGTGTCCCTGGTTATTACTGATGCCGTAGTGTCTGTAGTGTCCCTGGTTATTACTGATGCCGTAGTGTCTGTAGTATCCCTGGTTATTACTGATGCCGTAGTGTCTGTAGTATCCCTGGTTATTACTGATGCCGTAGTGTCTGTAGTATCCCTGGTTATTACTGATGCCGTAGTGTCTGTAGTGTCCCTGGTTATTACTGATGCCGTTGTGTCTGTAGTGTCCCTGGTTACTACTGATGACGTCTGAGGCTCTGCCTCAAATCATGTGCACAGAATGACCCGACTGTGTCAGTCTTGTGTCACACCTGAGGACGAGACACAGAAGAGGTACACGCTCAGCACCAGCAGGAAGATACCACCTTCTTCTCCTTTCATGATCAGGTGTGAGGTTGATATGGTCAAGTGTCAGTAATGTGTACGTGGAGGCTACACTACCCGTAAGGAGATAACCTGGGGTTAAGAATATCTGCCATAACACCCTCCCTATACTCTATAAGTTCTTACTGTTATGTACGTATATAGTGTAGGTGTTGTGTCACTGTTGTGTACGTATATAGTGTAGGTGTTACGTCACTGTTGTGTACGTATATAGTGTAGGTGTTACGTCACTGTTGTGTACGTATATAGTGTAGGTGTTACGTCACTGTTGTGTACGTATATAGTGTAGGTGGCGTGCCAGTTATGTACTTATACGTATAAAGTGTAGGTGGTGTGTCACTGTTGTGTACGTAAGAAGTATAGGTGGCATGCCACGTATGTACGTGTAAAGTGTAGGTGGTGTGTCACTGTTGTGTACGTATATGGTGTAGGTGGTGTGTCACTGTTGTGTACGTATAAAGTGTAGGTGGTGTGTCATTGTTGTGTACGTATATAGTGTAGGTGGAGGGTGTGTTGGGTGAGGGAGTAGTGTACTGGCATCACCGTGGATGGCGAGGTGTGCCACACGTCACATGGCGGACAACCTCACCATCAAGTAACTAACATCAGGCCTCCAGCAGGAGCCACTGCCGGATGACAGGCAGCCGGTGCCAGGTGCCGCACTGCCCCCCCGACGCGTAGGCCCAGGTCGACACCTGCCACCGTGGGCACTGTCCCTCCTCACCCAGCAGCCACCACTGCCGGATGACAGGCACGCCCGGCTGGCCAGGTCGACACCTGCCACCGTGGGCACTGTCCCTCCTCACCCAGCAGGGGCCACAGCACCTGAACTCATCCTCGTGAGGGACTTACCGTATGTGCTGCTGGCGTGACGCCTCCTTCCCTCCTCCCACACCACAACACAACACAACATACCTGCCGAAGGAAAAGGAAACAGTCATCAGTACCACAGAGTCTCGCGAGGGTGCACGACACAACACAGCCAACTGTCTACCAGAGTTGTCTATAAAGACAATTAAACTTAAGCAGCTACATAGTATGGCAGATGGGGCCCACCCATCCCTCCACCATAGCTGTACCAGTCATCATGGTACACCACTACACTACCCTGCCACCAGCCATCATGGTATACCACTACCCTGCCACCAGTCATCGTGGTATACCACTACCTGGCACCAGTCATCATGGTACACCACTACCCTGCCACCAGTCATCATGGTACACCACTACCCTGCCACCAGTCATCATGGTACACCACTACACTACCCTGCCACCAGTCATCGTGGTACACCACTACCCTGCCACCAGTCATCGTGGTACACCACTACAACGCCACCAGTCATCATGGTATACCACTACCCTGCCACCAGTCATCGTGGTACACCACTACCCTGCCACCAGTCATCGTGGTACACCACTACCCTGCCACCAGTCATCATGGTACACCACTACCCTGCCACCAGTCATCATGGTACACCACTACCCTGCCACCAGTCATCGTGGTACACCACTACCCTGCCACCAGTCATCATGGTACACCACTACCCTGCCACCAGTCATCATGGTACACCACTACCCTGCCACCAGTCATCATGGTACACCACTACCCTGCCACCAGTCATCTGGTACTACCACTACCCTGCCACCAGTCATCTTGGTACACCACTACCCTGCCACCAGTCATCATGGTACACCACTACCCTGCCACCAGTCATCATGGTACACCACTACCCTGCCACCAGTCATCATGGTACACCACTACCCTGCCACCAGTCATCATGGTACACCACTACCCTGCCACCAGTCATCATGGTATACACACTACCCTGCCACCAGTCATCATGGTACACCACTACACTACCCTGCCACCAGTCATCATGGTACACCACCACCCTGCACCAGTCTCTGGTAACCACTACCTCCACAGTCATCATGGTACACCACTTACCCTGCCACCAGTCATCATGGTACACCACACCCTGCACATCTGGACACCACTACCCTGCCACCAGTCATCATGGTACACCACTACCCTGCCACCAGTCATCATGGTACACCACTACCCTGCCACCAGTCATCATGGTACACCACTACCCTGCCACCAGTCATCGTGGTACACCACTACCCTGCCACCAGTCATCGTGGTACACCACTACCCTGCCACCAGTCATCATGGTACACCATACCCTGCACATCTCTGTACACCACTACCCTGCCACCAGTCATCGTGGTACACCACTACCCTGCCACCAGTCATCGTGGTACACCACTACCCTGCCACCAGTCATCGTGGTACACCACTACCCTGCCACCAGTCATCGTGGTACACCACTACCCTGCCACCAGTCATCGCGGTAAACCACTACCCTGCCACAAGCCATCGTGACTCACCATTACCCTACTCTTTAACCTGCCATCAGTCATCATGACTCGCCACTACCCTGCCCTATAACTTGTCACCAGTCACCATGACCCACCACTACCCTTCCCTCTACACTCTACCCCGCCACTGAGCAACAGCGTCCTGGACACTGGCCGGACCAAAATTTTCAAAGAATTTAATAACCTGTAACGAAAGTATTGGCCGAAGTTATTTATATCTTGGGATGGTGGCGGGAAAGTGAGGCTATGTTGCTGTGGTGGCTGGAATATGAGACTGTGTTGCTGTGGCGGCTGGGGAGTGTACCTGCTTTGCTGTGGAGGCTGGAAAGTGAGGCTATGTTGTTGTGGAGGCTGGAGAGTGTATCTGTGTTGCTGTGGAGGCTGTGGAGTGTACCTGCTTTGCTGTGGAGGCTGGAGAGTGAGGCTATGTTGCTTTGGAGGCTGGAGAGTGTATCTGTGTTGCTGTGGAGGCTGGAGAGTGAGGCTACGTTGTTGTGGAGGCTAGAGAGTGTATCTGTGTTGCTATGGAGGCTGGAGAGTGTATCTGTGTTGCTTTGGAGGCTGGAGAGAGAGGCTATGTTGTTGTGGAGGCTGGAGAGGGAGGCTATGTTGCTGTGGAGACTGTAGAGGGAGGCTATGTTGCTGTGGAGACTGGAGAGTGTATCTGAGTTTCTGTGGAGGCTGGAGAGTAGTTGTACCTGTGCTGCTGTGGAGGCTGGAGAATGAGGATATGTTGCTGTGGAGGCTGTAGAGGGAGGCTATGTTGCTGTGGAGGATAAGAATGAGGCTATGTTGCTGTGCAGGCTGTAGAGGGAGGCTATGTTGCTGTGAAGGCTGTAGAGGGAGGCTATGTTGCTGTTGGGGCTGGAGAGGGAGGCTATGTTGTTGTAGAGGCTGGAGAGTGAGGCTATGTTGCTGTGGAGGCTGTAGAGGGAGGCTATGTTGCTGTGAAGGCTGTAGAGGGAGGCTATGTTGCTGTGGAGGCAGGAGAGGGAGGATATGTTGCTGTGGAGGCAGGAGAGGGAGGCTATGTTGCTGTAGAGTGAGGCTATGTTGCTGTGGAGGCTGGAGAGGGAAGCTATGTAGCTGTGGAGGCTGGAGAGGGAGGCTATGTTGCTGTGGAGGCTGGAGAGGGAGGTTATGTTGCTGTGGAGACAGGAGAGGGAGGATATGTTGCTGTGGAGGCTGGGGAGTGAGGCTATGTTGCTGTGGAGGCCGGAGAGTGAGGCTATGTTGCTGTGGAGGCTGTAGAGGGAGGTTATGTTGCTGTGGAGACAGGAGAGGGAGGATATGTTGCTGTGGAGGCTGGAGAGTGAGGCTATGTTGCTGTGGAGGCCGGAGAGTGAGGCTATGTTGCTGTGGAGGCTGTAGAGGGAGGCTATGTTGCTGTTGAGGCTGGAGAGTGAGGCTATGTTGCTGTGGAGACAGGAGAGTGAGGCTATGTTGCTGTGGAAGCTGGAGAGGGAGGCTATGTTGCTGTGGAGGCCGGAGAGTGAGGCTATGTTGCTGTGGAGGCTGTAGAGGGAGGTTATGTTGCTGTGGAGACAGGAGAGGGAGGATATGTTGCTGTGGAGGCCGGAGAGTGAGGCTATGTTGCTGTGGAGGCTGTAGAGGGAGGCTATGTTGCTGTTGAGGCTGGAGAGTGAGGCTATGTTGCTGTGGAGGCTGGAGAGTGAGGCTATGTTGCTGTGGAGGCTGTAGAGGGAGGCTATGTTGCTGTGGAGGCTGGAGAGGGAGGCTATGTTGCAATAATAATAATAATAACAAAAATAATAATAATAATAATGATAATAATGATAATAATAATAATATAATAATAATAATAATAATAATAATAATAATAATAATAATAAAATTTAACATTATCAGAACACTGGGGGAAAAGTAAGCGATTGAGTCACAGAGGTGAAGGTCTGCCTAAGCGACCGCGGTGAGGCGTACGGGCGAGTAACAACACACGGTGGTGGCATGCACCAGCCCGGGGTGGGTGGAGGTGTACACTAGGTGCACCAGCCTGGGGTGGGTGGAGGTGTACACTAGGTGCACCAGCCTGGGGTGGGTGGAGGTGTACACTAGGTGCACCAGCCTGGGGTGGGTGGAGGTGTACACTAGGTGCACCAGCCTGGGGTGGGTGGAGGTGTACACCAGGTGTTTCAAGCCTGGGGTGGGTGGAGGTGTACACTAGGTGTTTCAAGCCTGGGGTGGGTGGGGCAGTGTGGATGAGTGTTGACTCAATGTGAAAAAAAGTAAGGTAATGACGCAAGGTGACAGATGAAACACGTTTGTTAAGTTTACATGAAAATGACCTGCAGCGCCTTAGGTATTTGGGAGTGGATAAGACAGCGGAGGAAATACTGGGGCTGAAGAGTCATAGGGTAGGAGAGGGGGCTAAGGTCCTGGGTGCATTAAGGAAGGTGTGGAAGAAGAGGCGATGTTTGGCTGAGAGTCTTGGACCCTGAAAGCAAAAGGACAAAGATGGCGGACTTGGGGGAAATGATATGTCTGTGGCGTGAGGCGGGTTGATCGTGTCTGTGGAATGACCTGGAAGAAAGAAGTGTGTCTGTAAGTGCAAGTCTGAATGACAGGTGAACAAGGCGCGCTGGAACAGGTTCATCAGATGGTGAGGCTAAGCGAAAACTGACACACTGAGATCAACGTATCAGAAGTGGAGGGAGGAAGGGAGAGGAGGTGACTCAGAAAATGCTTTGGGGCATCGGGGCCTGAACATTTAGGAGAGTCATCTGGCATGCACGAGATAGGACAAACTGAATCTATGCAGTCAAGGTAAAGTATGAAACAATGTATGGCACCTGACAATGCATGGTAAGCTTTAGTGTCAGTGGTTCATACATGGCAGTTATAATATGTAAATGGGAAAATTAAGTCGTAGTTTCGTCTCTTCTAGACGCTACCCCGATAAGCACGCGCGCGCGCGCGCGCGCGTGTGTGTGTGTGTGTGTGTGTGTGTGTGTGTGTGTGTGTGTGTAATTATCATTATTATTATTATTCATTATTATTATTATTATTATTATTATATTATTATTATTATTATTATTATTATCATCATTATCATTATTATTATTATTATTATTATCATTATTATTATTATTATCATTACTACATCTACTCCTACTACTACTAATACGAGCAGATTCGGATCCTCTGAGCCCCCGTCTGTCGCTCCTTCGAAGAGCAACCACATCCTCTTTCATCAACACCACTTCCTCCCTCCCCATTTCTCTCCGTGGCTATCACACTCTGCCTCATCACCATCAAGCCCTCCCTCCCTGGCCACCACGCCCTCCTTTACCTCCATCCCTCCCTGGTACCACACCCTCCCTCACCATCACCATTCCCTTCTTCCTGGCCGCCACACCCTTCTCACTATCACCAGTCACTCCCTCTCTAGTGACAAAACGCCACTTCCTCACCACCACCACGCTCTTCCTCCCGTGCGACCACACCCTTACTCACCACCGACACTCCCTCCCTCCCTGGCCAAAACATTCCTTATCATCATCACTCACTCCCTTCCTCCACGGCCACTACACCCTGAACGGCGGATGGCACTATTCAATGGTATAACCACTCAACCCGCCATGTTGCTAGCATAACCATCCTAACGAACGGGTCCCAAAAACATGTCACAGCAGCAGCCAACAACAACTGTCTTGCTACGGAAATGGATGAGTTATTGGCAAATCTGTATAAGGGTTATTATCGTGCGTCAGGCAACATCCTCGCCAAATCTACAAGATGGGGATGGACGGATTGAGAGGAGCTACTTATATATATATAAATAAATATATATATATATATATATATAAATATATATATATATATATATATATATATATATATAATATATAATATATATATATATATCATCCCTAGGGACAGGGAAAAAGAACACTGCCCATTAATTCTCTGCATGTCGCACGAGCTCGAAGGCGACTACGAGGGGCGGGAGTGGGTGGCTGGAAATCCTCCCTTCCTGCATTACTTTCCAAAAGAAGGATCAGAGCAACGAGCCAAGTGAGGAATCTTTCCTCTAAGGCTTAGTCATCTATTCTTGACGCTACTTCGTCCTAGCTTCGTCTCTTCGATGTATATGAATTGACTTATATTTCTCTCTTGTGTCTCCCCTGATGATGTGATCATTACACGAAAATGCACTTGGGAACTTATCGTGTTTCATTTTCCCCGTGGACTCATAGGAATATATATATATATATATATATATATATATATATATATATATATATATATATATATATATATATTATATATATATATATTATCCCTGGGGATAGTGGATTAAGAATACTTCCCACGTATTCCCTGCGTGTCGTAGAAGGCGACTAAAAGGGGAGGGAGCGGGGGGCTGGAAATCCTCCCCTCTCATCTTTTTTTTTTTAATTTTCCAAAAGAAGGAACAGAGAATTGGGCCAGGTGAGGGTATTCCCTCAAAGGCCCAGTCCTCTGTTCTTAATGCTACCTCGCTAACGCGGGAAATGGCGAATAGTTTAAAAGAAAAAAAGAAAAATATATATATGTATTTTAAACTATTCGCCATTTCCCGCGCTAGCGAGGTAGCGTTAAGAACAGAGGACTGGGCCTTTTTTGGAATATCCTCACCTGGCCCCCTCTGTTCCTTCTTTTGGAAAATTAAAAAAAAAAAAAAACGAGAGGGGAGGATTTCCAGGCCCACGCTCCCTCCCCTTTTAGTCGCCTTGGACGACACGCAGGGAATACGTGGGAAGTATTCTTAATCCCCTATCCCCAGGGATAATAATATATATATATAAGAGGTGAAAAAAAGGGCAAATGAGAGTTGGGGTGAGAGAGTATCATTAAATTTTAGGGAGAATAAAAAGATGTTCTGGAAGGAGGTAAATAAAGTGCGTAAGACAAGGGAGCAAATGGGAACTTCAGTGAAGGGCGCAAATGGGGAGGTGATAACAAGTAGTGGTGATGTGAGAAGGAGATGGAGTGAGTATTTTGAAGGTTTGTTGAATGTGTTTGATGATAGAGTGGCAGATATAGGGTGTTTTGGTCGAGGTGGTGTGCAAAGTGAGAGGGTTAGGGAAAATGATTTGGTAAACAGAGAAGAGGTAGTGAAAGCTTTGCGGAAGATGAAAGCCGGCAAGGCAGCAGGTTTGGATGGTATTGCAGTGGAATTTATTAAAAAAGGGGGTGACTGTATTGTTGACTGGTTGGTAAGGTTATTTAATGTATGTATGACTCATGGTGAGGTGCCTGAGGATTGGCGGAATGCGTGCATAGTGCCATTGTACAAAGGCAAAGGGGATAAGAGTGAGTGCTCAAATTACAGAGGTATAAGTTTGTTGAGTATTCCTGGTAAATTATATGGGAGGGTATTGATTGAGAGGGTGAAGGCATGTACAGAGCATCAGATTGGGGAAGAGCAGTGTGGTTTCAGAAGTGGTAGAGGATGTGTGGATCAGGTGTTTGCTTTGAAGAATGTATGTGAGAAATACTTAGAAAAGCAAATGGATTTGTATGTAGCATTTATGGATCTGGAGAAGGCATATGATAGAGTTGATAGAGATGCTCTGTGGAAGATATTAAGAATATATGGTGTGGGAGGAAAGTTGTTAGAAGCAGTGAAAAGTTTTTATCGAGGATGTAAGGCATGTGTACGTGTAGGAAGAGAGGAAAGTGATTGGTTCTCAGTGAATGTAGGTTTGCGGCAGGGGTGTGTGATGTCTCCATGGTTTTTAATTTGTTTATGGATGGGGTTGTTAGGGAGGTAAATGCAAGAGTTTTGGAAAGAGGGGCAAGTATGAAGTCTGTTGGGGATGAGAGAGCTTGGGAAGTGAGTCAGTTGTTGTTCGCTGATGATACAGCGCTGGTGGCTGATTCATGTGAGAAACTGCAGAAGCTGGTGACTGAGTTTGGTAAAGTGTGTGGAAGAAGAAAGTTAAGAGTAAATGTGAATAAGAGCAAGGTTATTAGGTACAGTAGGGTTGAGGGTCAAGTCAATTGGGAGGTGAGTTTGAATGGAGAAAAACTGGAGGAAGTGAAGTGTTTTAGATATCTGGGAGTGGATCTGGCAGCGGATGGAACCATGGAAGCGGAAGTGGATCATAGGGTGGGGGAGGGGGCGAAAATTCTGGGGGCCTTGAAGAATGTGTGGAAGTCGAGAACATTATCTCGGAAAGCAAAAATGGGTATGTTTGAAGGAATAGTGGTTCCAACAATGTTGTATGGTTGCGAGGCGTGGGCTATGGATAGAGTTGTGCGCAGGAGGATGGAGGTGCAGGAAATGAGATGTTTGAGGACAATGTGTGGTGTGAGGTGGTTTGATCGAGTAAGTAACGTAAGGGTAAGAGAGATGTGTGGAAATAAAAAGAGCGTGGTTGAGAGAGCAGAAGAGGGTGTTTTGAAGTGGTTTGGACACATGGAGAGAATGAGTGAGGAAAGATTGACCAAGCGGATATATGTGTCGGAGGTGGAGGGAACGAGGAGAAGAGGGAGACCAAATTGGAGGTGGAAAGATGGAGTGAAAAAGATTTTGTGTGATCGGGGCCTGAACATGCAGGAGGGTGAAAGGAGGGCAAGGAATAGAGTGAATTGGAGCGATGTGGTATACCGGGGTTGACGTGCTGTCAGTGGATTGAATCAAGGCATGTGAAGCGTCTGGGGTAAACCATGGAAAGCTGTGTAGGTATGTATATTTGCGTGTGTGGACGTATGTATATACATGTGTATGGGGCGGGGTTGGGCCATTTCTTTCGTCTGTTTCCTTGCGCTACCTCGCAAACGCGGGAGACAGCGACAAAGTATAATAGAAAAAAATATATATATATATATATATATATATATATATATATATATATACTATGATTATCATCATTAGTAGCAATTGTAGCATTTTATAAGGTACAGCAATAATAATAATAATAATAATAATAATATAATAATAATAATAATAATAATAATAACAACAACAACAATAATAACAAACAGTTTATCGAATTAAGTACAGCCAAAGGATTAACATACACAGACACATTACGTGCTAGAAGTTAGGTGTGACTCCTGGTGAAGATGACGCTGCTGGGCAGATGTGAGTTGTGACCCAAGTGTTGTTAAGAAACACCAAGAGGCTCTGGTGATCCCTGATCCACATATACACAACCATTTTAACGAATTATACAGTTATAGTGGAAATATACACATAACCATTGTAACGATCTACCAAGGTATGGGAGAAATATATACACAACCATTATAAGCAAAATACCACGGTGTGGGGGAAATATATACACAGCTAT